>NW_008360332.1:6442186-6445648 GCF_000622305.1 Nannospalax galili
TAGTCAAAAAAAAAGAAAACCTCCTGATCAACAAAAGAACAGCTGAAGGCATTCCTATCACAATTTTAAGTTATACTAGTTATACTACAAAGTCACAGTAGTAAAAACAGCAAGGTAGGGGCAAGAAAGATGATTCAGTGGTTAAGAGGATTGGCTGCTCTTGCAGGGATCTAGTTCCAGCACCTACTTGGGAGCTAACAGGCATTGTAACTCCAGTTTCAGGGAATCCAATGTCCTCTCTGGCCTCCATGGACACCAGGCACACATGTGGTATAAATTACATACATGTAAGCAAACACTCATGCATATTGAAAAAATAGATAAATCTTTGAAAATTTCTTTATGATTTATTTATTTTTATTTTATGTTTTGCCTGCATGCATGTAAGTGCACCAATGATATACAATGCCCGAGGAAGCCAGAAGAGGGAGTTGGAACCCCTGATCCATGTGGCTAACAACTTGGTGCTCTACAAGAGCAGCAAGTGCTCTTAACTGCTGAGCCATTTCTCCAGACTTCTGACACTACTTCTCATTTTACCATAGGAGTGCTGGGATTAGAGTCATGCCAGGCATCCGGCATCCAGCATTTACCTACAGTACTTTTTAAATCAAGTCACGTGTTTAGTAGGTTTACCTACTGGCAAATGTCAAATGGACTTAACTTCACTGATGGGAGAAGGAACATAATTATCTAATTTTCCAGTTAGGATTTGAGGCAGTGGAACAAACCAATGGTTCTTGCAAAGTGTTCACACTTTACTAGTCTATAAAAGTGGCAATACATTTTAAAACTGGATTACAGGATAAAAATTTTATTTTGTTTTTTATTTATATTTATTTTATGTGTATAAGTGTTTTGTCTGCATCTGTGTAAATAGACCACACGTGCTAAGAGCCCAAGAAGACCCTCGCCCATAAGGATGCTGGGTTATCTTGGCTCTTACTGTCGAACCTACTTTCAGATAGACTTGTAACTTTATGAGACTTGGACTTGAATTCAGTTCCAGCTGGGCATCATCCCTTTCTGGGATTTCAGATGTCATTCCAGGGGATCACATTGGTTCTTCGTAAATCACACATGCTCTCCTGCCGCCCCCATCCCTCACCCTCACACAAGGCACACACGTGTTCAAGCCAATGGAAGTCAGAAGAAGGGGGGTCAGATCCCCTGGAAATGGAGTTATGAATGGCTGTGAGCCACCATGTGAGTGCTGGGAACCAATCCAGGACCTTTGCAAGAGCAGCCAGTGCTCTTACATGTGTTCAAGCCAATGGAAGTCAGAAGAGGGGGGATCAGATCCCCTGGAAATGGAGTTATGAATGGCTGTGAGCCACTATGTGAGTGCTGGGAACCAATCCAGGACCTTTGCAAGAGCAGCCAGTGCTCTCACCGCTGAGTCATCTCTCCAGCCCCAAGATCTGTACTTTGTATGTGCTCAGATAAATGCACACATGCTTAAGACATGAAAAGACCTTACTAGCACAGTGGCTATGAGCATGTGCACAGGTTTCCTTTCATCCTTCCTCTAGCCACACTACAGGTGCTTATGTGATGCACCTGTATTAGGCGACAGCCTCTTCTGTTCTCCATAGGCATTGCACGACACAGGTGCACTTACCTACATGCAAGCAATATACACATACACATAAAAAAAGGAACAATAAATGGGGGGCTAGAAAGATGGCTCAGCAGTTAAGAGCACTTGTCGCTTTAGTAGAGGACGTGAGTTCGGTTTACAGTACCCACATGGTGGTCCACAACCATCTGTGACTCCAGTTTCAGGGAATCCAATGCCCTCTCGGGCCTCCATGGACACCAGGCACACATGTGGTATAAATTACATACATGTAAGCAAACACTCATGCATATTAAAAAATAGATAAATCTTTGAAAAATTCTTTATGATTTATTTAATTTTATGTTTTGCCTGCATGCATGTAAGTGAACCAATGATATACAATGCCCAAGGAAGCCAGAAGAGGGAGTTAGAACCCCTTGAGCCTGAGTTCCGGATAGTTGTTAGCCATGTGGCTAACAACTTGCTGCTCTACAAGAGCAGCAAGTGCTCTTAACTGCTGAGCCATTTCTCCAGACTCCTTCCCCACCAAAAAAAAAAAAATCTTAAAACAAAGAAAAACATGATAAATAACAAGCTAAGCATGATAGCACACACATGTTATCCCAACACTTGGGAGGTAGAGGCAGGAGGACCATGACTTCAAGGTCATCTGTGGCTACATATATGAATTCAAGGCCAGCCTGGGATACATGAGACCCTACCTCAAAAAATCAAAAATATAAATAAATAAAAAGTAAGAATAACAAAAAAATAAAAAAACAAGCCACTGGCCCTATTCTAAGAGCTTAATAACATCCGTTTGTTATCAGTACCTTATCATGGTAAGGCCCCAGCACAATCCAGCCACAGAAGCAATATCCTAAGTAAATCATTGCAGCACAGCAACAGAATCTGATGACATTGGGCAGTGCCGCCTGGAGGGTCAGGATAAGGAGCTGTGGAAGGAAAAGAGTAATGAGCATCACTGTCCTTCAGCCCAAGAACTGCAACAACTTTGGAAAGGTTCTGTGGGATTCCTTACATTGTACTTCTCAAAGAAACCTAGGTATCGGATGACCCCAAGCCACACAAGCATGGTCGAAGTCCCAAGAAATATACTGCAGACATCATAACTTGTGAGACTCTGAGAGAGAATGGAAAGAAATGGATTAGGCAGCAATGCATCATTTGGGCATGGACTATTTATTGGGTAGCTGTGAGCCAGGCTCTGTTCTAGCTGGGAAGAGGAAGCAGTGAACAGACTCTTTATCATTACAAAACTTGCACTCTAATAGGTTGTATGGAACAAAACAACAGCAGCAGGTGAATACAGCCTTTGTTACCTTAGCTAGTGGCAAATGCTGAGGAGGAAAGTCAGTCAGGGAGGAGATAAGGAATGAGCAAGAGTTTGCAATTTGAAATAGGATGATCAGGAAATATCTCAATTAGCTCAATGAATAAGCAGGCAAAGATCTGAAAGAAATGAAGAAGCAAGTTAAGTAAAAATCTGGAAGAGCCTTCTAGGCACAAGGACGTGTAAGCGCAAAGACCCCAGGGCAGGAAGGAGCCTGGGAAGGCAGTGAGCTTAGTTGGAATGAGCAACAGCTAGCTTATAGAGACCGGGAGGGAAGAGGGAGGGCAGCATAAGAGCTCATGGGTACTTAATACTGAGTTTTACTCAGAACAGCCTGGGGGAATTTGAGAGCCCTGAACAGGAGCGATGTGATCAAATGCTAGCTGTGTGGTTGGCAGCAGGTTACTGGAGGAAGAAGAGAGTCCTTGCAATAATATGAGTAACAGACTATGATGAATTGGACCAGGCTGGAGTCATGAAGGTGATGGGGTGATTTTGAAAGCTAGAACAAGAGGATTTCCCCTTGGATTAGATGCAGGGGAGAGGG
>NW_008360332.1:6445735-6468747 GCF_000622305.1 Nannospalax galili
TGATATTGGATATTCAAGTCTGGAATACAGGGAATTCCAAGGTGGAAATATAGATTTGGTAAATATTGGCAAGTAGTTACTGAACTATCTATTTGGGTCACTGTAACTATCTTGGTAACTCCAAGATAGTAGCAAAAAAGAGTTGTCCAAGCAGGACACCTCAAAGCATTATCACCTCAGTGGGTTGGCAAAGTGAGAGGGAGCTGATAGGGGAACCTCTGAAGACCACAGGGACTCCAGGGGAACTCTAGATAAGTGATACCTCAGGAAAAAGGCAGGTCAACTCAAACCTGCTCAGCTGTGAAGAACTACTGATAGGTCAGGATAGGGAGTAATGGTCACCAGGAATGGCATCATGGGAGATCATCAGAAAGATGATCACAGAGAGGCAAGGCGGCATGACTGGAAGAGACACACAAAGAATGGAAGGAACAGAATCGCCAGCAAGATTGCTTTTTGAGATCTTTTGTTCTCTAAAAGGGAGCAAAGAAATGGGAGAGTAGATGGAGAGAGACACAGAACTTTTCCAAGGAAGTCAAAACATACTGTGGGTAGAGAAAACTGCCAGAGGGGAAAAAATTCTGGAGCTATGTCTTTGAACAACCACCTGGGGTCGGCTCCTGAAAGGCAGGTGGGGGTGGAGGGCTAGCCTTAGATATAGTTACAGAATATATGAGCACTGAAAGCTCGCAGAAAGGTGAGGTAAGGTGGGAAGTTACGGAGTTTCCCCCCTAATTTTTTTGGGGGGGGGTCTTTTTGAGACAGGGTCTCCCTAGCCTGAGCTGGTCTGGATTTGCTGTGGAGACCAGGATGGCCTCAAATTCATAGAGATTCACCTGCCTCTGCCTCCCAAGTGCTGGGATTAAAGTCGTGCACCACCATGCCCAGCCCCCCTATTATTTTTATGTGAGGTGCTCAGATAAGAGTGGGGACAGGGAGGGTGTTTGAGGTTTCAGAAGCAGAGAGCGTTGTGTAGAAAAAAGAATCAGGTGCTGGAGAGATGGCATAGTGGTTAAGAGCACTGGCTGTTCTTCCAGAGGACCCTGGTTCAGCTCCCAGCACAGACGCAACAGCTCACAATCATCTGAAACACCAGTTCCAGGGCATCCAATGCCCTCTTTTGGCCTTGTGAGTATTGCATGACATGAGTGCACTTACACACATGTAGGCAAAACAGTCATACACATAAAATAAAAATAAGTCAATCAAAAAAACTTTTAGAAGAAAACTGAAGAATGATTATCAGACACTGTTAAGGACTCATTGGAGTAAATGATAGTTGTGGTTCCTAAAATAAAGATTTATGCTAGGTGTGCTGGTGCATACTTGGACTTCCAGCGCTTGGAAGGAGTGGGTAAAAAAATCAGGAGTTCAAGACCTGTCTCTACCACTGCCAACTTCCAGTTAACTCAATCTAAGACTTGAAAGTAAGCATTTGTTCAGAAAACATTCGTATTTTGTAAAACCTACATCAGCAAATTTGACTGTTGTGAATGATTAGGAAGAGCAACATCACCTTAGCTTGGATTTCCATTTTCAGAATTGATCCAATGATGGTTAGTATGTCACTAATGATAATCATAATATACCATCCATTGACAAATTCCATTTGATCAGAGGCAGAAACATCCTTCTTATAATGGAGGAGGAAAAAACTGATAAATTCCTTTAGGGGAAAGAGAGGCACAGTGAGTTATTTCCCTGGTGATTGAGAAGGTCCACCATGTCCTCAGAAAGCAGCGTCCCTACCTGCTGAAGCCGGAGCCCTCTAATCACAGACCGCACACAGAGGACCAAGGAGGACAGGCAAGTCAGGATGACAAAGGTATCGAAGATCATCATGTAATGTGTGTTCTTCTGAACTGGAAGCACAGAGGATCACGAATGTGGATGGGATGAGACATACTAATATGATGACCTAGACTTCTTTTTAGAATAATTTAGGTAATTCAAACATTTTAGAAAGACACCCAAGAACAGAGGCCTTGAGGAGCATGCCTCCCATTCCTGTGTAACAAGGCCCTTCTTTTGAAAAATCACTATAACCATCAATCAAAGATCTTTAGTTATCGCCTTGTAGTCTTTTAATAGGTTCTCCTTGCTGGGTGTGGTAGTGCATACCTGTAATCTCAGCACTTATGAGCAGTAAGATTGCCTGGAGTTCTAGGCTAGCCTGATTGCATAGTGAGCTCAAGGCCAGCCTGGGCTACATAAAGCAAAACTCTTTTTCTAAACAAAAGACAAAAAAACAATCAAGGGGCTGGAGAGATGAATTGAGGTTAAGAGCACTTGCAACTCTTGCAGAGGACCTGAGTTTTGTTCCCAGCACCCACATGGCAGCTCACAACCATCTGTAACTCCAGTTTCAGGGGATTCAATGCCCTTTTCTGGGACCCAGATACACACGCATGGTACAAATACATACATGCTGGTAAAGCACTCATACACATAAAATAAAAACAAATATTTTTTTAAAGTCATTCAATCAATCAATATATTGGCCTGCCTGCGTAGCCTGTTTAATATATACTTATCTGCGTATAAAATATTCATTAAGCTCCACTATGTACCGTGCCTTTTTCTAGATGCTGGGACATGATGGTAAACATGACAGACAAGCTCCCTGATCTTATGGAACATCCACAATAGTGAAACAAGCAAAGGAGTACAGGAGTACATGACCAAAATGCACCCAGATAGACATTAGTGATATAATCCTGCATGGTGCACACACCTTTAGTCCCAGCACTAGGGAGGCAGACGCAGGAGAATCTCTATGAGATCAAGGCCAGCCTGGTCTACATAATAAGCTCCAGGTCAGCTGGGGCTACAGTAAGATCCTGTCTCTAAAAATAAACCAAAAATTAGATATAGGAATGACTTTAACAAAATGCATAGAATCTGGACAAATGACTTTTACTTAATCTTGCAACCAAAAGGCCTCTGTTTATAATGTAAACAAGTTTACTGAATCATGTACTCTTGTGACCTGCATTATGAACTTATGGCCTAGATCTCTTGAGACCCCAATTTGCCCTCTGCCCTCAACAGTGAATGAATGGGGGTAAGCTAGAATTCTCATTTCAAAGGCTGAACAGGAACATATTCATATTTGTATCCTCATTGGAAGCAGTCAGAATTAAGAATGCTTGCCATTGTGCATATGAGATATTTTAGGCCGAGGGATCAGAGGGCAATTGTCTGATAAGGATGGATTCAAGTTTGTAATTCCCCAGTTGATACTGGAGAAACAGTTTTGAATAAAAGTATGGGTAAGACTGGGCTTAGGAGCACAGTTCCAGGAGACATCTGGAGGGATGGATGCTCCTTGAGTTCGGGTCCACTCTTAAAACTAAAATTTAGAGTTAGGCTGTTTATTAGGGTATAACTGTAATGTGACCAAGTAACTCCACAGTTAGTGATAAAATCAAATTTCAATCATAATCTCAAGTGTGTGCTCAGCACATTCTTGCCTGACATAGATCCAAGCAGTGTATGTGTATTAATTTATTGGCTCCTCACAGCAGCCCCAGTGAGACGCTCGTGATTTTGCCCCCATTTTACAGATGCTAAAACTGAAGGCCATGGTGACACTGCCAGTAAGTGGCAGAGTCAGCATTCCTTTTGCTGCCCATTTCCAGCACCCTCCACTCTGTATCAAGGATTTTTTGGGGGGGGGTTATCAGTAAGGGACATCCTCAGGTCTTACCCTAGAACAATTGAATCTGAGTTCTGTGTCCCCTGAGCCCTCCAGGAGATGCATGCTAATAGCCCATCAGGAAGAGGTGGCAAGGGAAGATGGGTTCAAGTACATTGTACAGCAAAGGGTGGCCTCATTGAGGTTTTAGCTGAGCCTTGAGGGACAAGAAAGGGCCAGCCTCTGCTAGGCTTGAAATCCCAGCACTTGAAGGCTGAGTCAGGAGGACTGTGAGTTTGAGGCCTAGATTGTCTCAAAAAATAAAACAGGGAAGAAGAAAGAAGAAGGAAAGGGAAGGGGAGGGGAGGGGAGGGAAGGGAAGGGAAGGATGGAGGGAGGGGGTAGGAAGGTCCATCCATATTGAAATTCTGGAGAATCAAAAGTGCCAAGTCAGGGCCAGCATGGCACAGATGAAAAGAGGGCAGAGGCAGCAGCCACTCTATCCTCTGCCATAGACCTTATTTCTACCAGTTAGACTGCTGTGTGCTGATGGAAAGATCGTAATCTAAGACGAGTTCTGTAATAAAGCATACTATTCATGACTTCCAAGCAGCTTCTAATGGCTGCCCAGATGTCTACTCAACTTTAGAAAACTTAAAAACCAAGGAAAGTGTCCTCTGTGCCAGACACCCTCCTGTGCTTCATTCGTATTCATTATGAGGTCAGGCTTGTGCTCCAAATAAGTCTGTGTCTGAGACAAGGCTTGTAATTCAAGAACCTCATCCTTGTGAAGTTCCCATTGTTACAAATAATATTAGAAGAGCTGCTTTGATTTATGCACTCACATCACTATTACTTCTGAACTTGGCAAATCCATCAGAAGCAAACCCAAAACAATGATGGCCCAAAGCGTGGTCTGGCCAACAACTACTTACACATTCCTAGACCCTAGCCCAGACCTGCGAACTGTCTTGTGTGGAACAGAGGAAACCACATCGTAGCAGGAACCTGGAATGCTTTCTCTTCTCAATAGAATCCAAGAAACTCTTAGAGAATCATCAAATCCTGGAAATTTTTTCTAGTTCCACTCTCAGATTCCTCACAGCACTCATTCTATACCTGAATTCTTGCCCATGCGTCTAAACAATAGATGTTTCTGTCATTACTTTATGGGTATGAGTGTTTTGCCTACATGCATGTAAGTGCATCCATGAATGGAATGCCCAGAGAGGCCAGAAGAGGGCATTAGTTAACAGATGGGTATTAGCCACCATGAGGGTGCTGGAAATGGAACCTGGGTCCCCTGCAAGAGGAGTCAGTGCTCTTAACCACTGAGCCATCTCTCCAGCCCCTATTACTCTAGTCCAGATGGAAGACCAGCATGAAGTGTGGGATGTGGGGACTGGAGAGATGGCCCAGCAGTTAAGAACACTGACTGTTCTTACAGAAGATCCAGGTTCGAATCCCAGCACCCACATGGCAGCTAACAACTGTCTGTAACTCCAGTACCAGGGGATCTGACAGTCTCTTCTGTCCTCCTCAGGCATTGCACGACACGGGTGCACTTACCTACATGCATACAACAAAAAACATAATAAATAAAATATTTTTTTAAGTGTGGGATGCTTCACAGTCAAATCCTGCCTGACCTCTCCCTGGATGTGTGACCATGGGTCACTACACATCACTTCTGAGCCTTGGTTTCTTCATCTGTAAAAATAAGGATTCTGCCACTCTTAAGGATATTTTAAAAATACTAAAATGAGAAAAAATGAAGGTGGAAATATGTAATATACACTCAATAAGCATTGGTTTAGGCACGTACAGTTTTTTTGGTGAGGAACATGAGATATAGTTAGTAAGGAATAGGGAGGTGTGAACGCATAGAGAAGGTGAAGAGACGTTTCAGAACTAATCATCCATGTGTTGTCTGAAATGTTAGGAATCTACAATAAACTGATCTGCTTGCAGAAGATTAAGAGACTTGGGAATGGTCCAATCTTTTAGCTGGTATTCCTTATATCCTGGAGGCTGAAATTTAATTTTTAATTGTTTTTTAAAAATATTTTATTTATTTTTATTTTATGTGTTTGAGTGTATTGCCTGCATGTATGTGAGTGCATCTGTGTTGTGCAATGCCCATGGAGGTCAGAAGAGAGCTTTGGATTCCCCTGGAACTAGAGTTAAGGATGGTTCATAGCCGTCATGTGGGTGCTAGAAATTGAACCTGGGTCCTCTGCAAGAGCAGTCAGTGCTCTTAACCGCTGAGCCATCTCTCCAGCCCCTTGTATTAGCTTTTCAGTTCAATTTTGTAGTGTAGTATAGGCTAGGTTATGCCATGATAACAAGCACCCTCCAAATCTTAGTGACTTATAAGAAAATTTGCCCTTCTTTTTGGTACATGTCTATCAAGAGTTGGCTGGAAGCCAGGCATGGTAGCACATGCTTTTAGTCCCGGTATTCTATGAGTTCAAGGCCAACCAGGGTTTTACAGTAAGACCCTGTCTCAAAACAAAACGAAATGAAATGAAAACAAGTTGTCTGGAGGTCCTGTTGTTCCATATCTCCTTACTTAAGAACTTGGGTGAACAGAACTGCTAAACTCTTGAACATTGTCTGCTAACTGCTGAGTAAAGGAAAGAAGAACCTAGAGAATCTTATATAATCAATACAATGGTCAGCCTAGAAGTAACAGGCATCAGTTACCTTTACAGATCCCTGTCAAATACCAGTCACATGACCTCACCTGCAAAATAAGAGGATCAGGTAGTACAATTGTACAAATGTGCCAAAAATGGAAAGCTGGAAGTATTTGTTTGGCAAACAGTAACTAGAACAGACCTGACTACCCTATCTCCATTCTGTCTTGTTAAACTGTCAACCCCTATGTCAGTAAGTCAAGTCTTTTGTGGGATGTCTCTGGCTATTCTCCCTATTCATTTTTTCCTATTGAACTGGAATTATGGACTTAGCTTCTACCTCTGGTCTCAGAAAATCCTTTGGGGAATGTGTGTGTGTGTGTGTGTGTGTGTGTGTGTGTGTGTGTGTGTGTGTGTGTGTGTGTGTGTGTGTGTGTGTGTGTGTGTGTGTGTGTGTGTGTGTGTGTGTGTGTGTGTGTGTGTGTGTGTGTGTGTGTGTGTGTGTGTGTGTGTGTGTGTGTGTGTGTGTGTGTGTGTGTGTGTGTGTGTGTGTGTGTGTGTGTGTGTGTGTGTGTGTGTGTGTGTGTGTGTGTGTGTGTGTGTGTGTGTGTGTGTGTGTGTGTGTGTGTGTGTGTGTGTGTGTGTGTGTGTGTGTGTGTGTGTGTGTGTGTGTGTGTATCTGAATTAAATTTATAGACTTAAGGAAAATGACATCTTTAGAACTTCAGCTTAAACTGAAGCTCCAAGGTCAGGAGTCTGAAAAGCAGAAAGGCTTCAGTTCAGGACACAACCAGAGTTGAGCTCCCGTTGGGGGACACAAAACCACACACAACCAGAGCTGTGCTCCCCTTGGCTTTCCTCACCTGTGGAAGTCCAGGGTCAAGTTGAGTTTATTTTCTTCTAGCGTTCCAATAGGATAAGGTTCACCTGGCTCTATAAAGAAGCATTCTGCCACAGGAAGGAACAAAGCCATAAGCTAGTGCCTAAGACAAGTAAAACTGTATTTTGAAAGGATGACATAGTCAAGATCAGTTATTTGAATATATGTATATGTCTTTTTGAGACAGGGTCTCCCTGTAGCCCCAGCTGTTCTGGAACTATGTAGACCAGGCTGGCCTTGAACTCACAGAGATCCGCCTGCCTCTGCCTGGGATTAAAGGCATGCACCACCATGCCCAGTGAATTAATATATTTTTTAAAAGCTTAGCATCAATATCAGTTGGTTTCAGAGCCTTCCATGTTTTTAAAACCTAGAGACTGCATTTCTGTGAATTAATATATTTTTTAAAAGCTTAGCATCAATACCAGTTGGTTTCAGAGCCTTCCATGTTTTTAAAACCTAGAGACTGCATTTCTGGAGTGGTTGGAAGTTATAAAGACAAACTTGTCTCCAAATGCCATCTTTCTTCCCGTTTCTATGTCTAAGTAAATGCCGTCTTTCTTCCCATTTCTATGTCTAAGTAAATGCTGTCTTTCCCTCTTTTCTTTTTGAATCATAAATGCAGGATTTGGAGCAGTTGCAGTTTCTAAGATTAAGTAACTTAAAGGATTGATATTTGAAGCTCTTATATGTTGACAATTTTCCCTCAGTGAACACTTTTTTTTAAAAGAAGACAGAATTTTGGAAATTTTTCCCTGGTTGAAATCCTTTACTATTCATCTCAATGCCATACATCAAGAGTTTGTGAACAGAATGTTTGGTAAGCAGAGTATCCAGTTTTTAACTGGCTTGTCCAGAGTGGATTGGGGGGGGTGCAGTAACTGACAGCATAGGAGATCTGAGATCATGTTCAGCGCTGCCTCAGCCAGCTCCATCCTGAGCAGCTAAAACCCTGAGCCACACTTCAATCCTCTACAACATGGGAATAATAATAACCCTCGTCTCATCTGGCTTTGTTTTTGTTTGGGGGGATTCATGGGTTATAGTAAAAGGTTCCCAGTAGTAGATGATGCATGATAAGTCCATGTAGTTCTTACTATGCCATGATAACACCAACCCGATCAAGTGTTAGAGATACAAGCAAAGGGCATAAGTATAAAACTGAAGCTCAAGATTATAGAAGAACATCACCCATTTCAATTTCTGGATCAATGTCAAAGGTGTCATTCCCGGGACAGATGTTTCCTCTCTTGTAGAAGTGCTGACAGATGGCCATGGCTGATTGCTTGGTCCCCTTGTTCTCATAAGCATGATTCCCAACAGAAATGTTGGGGAGCTGTAGATACTTGAACCAAAAAGAAAGATAGGGAGTGGGATGTCAGCCTAGGCAGAAGTGAAGCTGTGTTGGCCCCGCCTGGTCACGTCTGGTTCCCACCTCCCCTCAGGGTACAGACACTCAGGTTGACGTGCAGAGTACTGTGCCTTCCTACAGCGCACCAGGAAAAACAGGGCATAGAGCACTCTCTGAGGAGAGTTCTGGGTTCAAGGCTCAGCTCTATCAAAATATTTCTGAGCATCGGTTTCCTTCAAAACTAAAATCTGAAGCTACATAATCTTTGTGACTTGTGGTTGAATGAGAAATATCCCTTTATAGTCTCACGTGTTCGAACACTTGGTCCTCAGCTGGTAGTGCTATCTTGAGAAGGTTGTGGAACCTTCCAAAGGTGAAGCCTTGCTGGAGGAAGTATGTCACTGGGGGCAGACTGTGGTTTTATAGCTTAGCCCTACTTCCTGTTCTTCCTGACTGCTGGTCAGCCTTACCCCCTGCTGCCGTGCCTTCCCCACCACAGTGGACTGTATCCCCTCTGCAACTGTAAGCCAAAACAAAACCTTTCTTCCTTCAGCTGCTTTGTCAGAGTATTTTATCACAGCAACAGAAAGAAATACAGGGTTCTTTCCTTCTTTAAAGAGTTATGTCCAGGGATTTACTTTTACATCCAGTGTAAATAGAAATTTTATTTACAATTATTTCCTGAAAGGTCTTCATTCTAATTTACTACTGTTGATATAAGAAGTAGGATACATTTGTTCCAGGCTTACCATTAAAATCTTTTCTAGAAATCCTGATCTAATAATTTTCATGGCAAGAATATAGTTTAATCATTTTGGGGCCTGGAGAGATGGCTCAGCGGCTAAGAGTTCTGGCTGCTCTTGCAGAAGACCCAGGTTCAAATCCTAGCACCCATGTGGTGACTAACAACCATCCATAACTCCAGTTTCAGAGGATCCAACGCCATCTTCTGTACACCACGACATGGGTGCACTTATTCACATGCAAGCAATATACTCATACACATAAAAAAATCAAAATACTAAATAAAAAAAAATTTTGGTCTTTTTGAGACAGGGTCTCCCTGTAGCCCCAGCTGTCCTGGAACTCACTATGTAGACCAGGCTGGCCTCGAACTCACAAAGATCCGCCTGCCTCTGCCTCCCAAGAGCTGTGATTAAAGGTGTGTGCTACCACGCCCAGCTAAACAAAATATTTTTAAAACAATATAGTTCAAGCATTTTCACAGAAACATTTTCCTTGTCCTAGTGAGTGCAGTAATAGAGACTATTGTACAAGTTAGTAAATAACATTATGATCTACACATGTAGGGGAA
Organism: Nannospalax galili; assembly: GCF_000622305.1. Lineage (NCBI taxonomy): Eukaryota > Metazoa > Chordata > Mammalia > Rodentia > Spalacidae > Nannospalax > Nannospalax galili. The sequence goes on from NW_008360332.1 coordinate 6,455,558, forward strand.
ATAGTATAATGCTGGAAATACTCAGCTTTGTGGAGTTACTTCCCAGCAAGTGGACCAATACACCTGGGATGTGGGGTACAAATGGGAGGCAAATCTGCAAAGCTAAGCAGGGTTGTGAAGTACAGCTGTACCTATCTATACTGGGGTCCTGTTCTCCCTCTGAGTCCCCCACTGTACATGTGTGGGCCAATTCTAACAATCCTCACAGGAGCTCTGAACGTCCTCACCACACATTCTATGTCTTCAGACTTTTCAGATCTTGAAAGGCAAATGATGTGCAGTCAGGGCACAGATACCTGCTAACATTAGAAGCCACATGACAGCCTGACTTCAGGGATGTCTTGGTAAGGCTCATGGTAGAAATTTGAGCATTGGGCAAGAGCTAGATTGTCTAGGGCAAGTGGTGGAACTATGTCCACTAAATGGTTGAAGACCAAGTTAGAAGGTTCTGGGACAAGAGTTTAGGGTGAAACTGTGGTCAGAAGGCATTTGGTCTGGAGAACTCCTGGGTAGACTGTACAAGGCATTTAAGCAGCTAAGGCCTCTTAGGGGGCTTTCCTTGTCCTGGGCATCATCCCTTCTGACCTCTGCAGTTCTGCAGGATCCCAGGTCATACTTTGAGTGGTAAAATAAAAACAAAATTAAAGGTCCTTAGCTGAGTACTGTGTCGACAAAAGGGAAGCAAATTATACATTGTTCATTTGTGGCCCTTCTGTGTCCTCTGATCCTAACACATATAGTATTTTGAGCTCATTCACAAACATTTTGGTGTCTGATACTTCTGTCTTCATGGAGCAAATACATTAAATGTCATGAGGTTCGTATATATGTATTAACTCTTTTAAAAGATTTATTTATTTGCATGAGTGTGTGTGTCTTTGTGTGTGTATATGCCACATATGTGCAGGTGCCTACCGAGGCCTGAAGAGGGTGTTGGAGCCCCTGGAGCTGGAATTACAGATGGTTGTGAGCCACCTGATATGGGTTCTAGGAGCAGAACTGCAGTCCTCTGCAAGGCCCAAGTCCTCTTGACCATTGGGCCATCTCTCCAGCCTTTTGTGTGGATGATGGCAGACATGTGCACCTATCTCTCTATGTCATGCATAGCATTATGCACTAAGAACTCTGATTTTAGGTGAATTCTTTAGAAAATGGTGAAGATGTGGTAGGATTACTAGGTGGAGAAGAAAGGAAAACAATCAAATTCAGGAACTTTTAAATTAATTAATATATATATATATATGTGCATGAGTTTATGTGTGCCACATAAATATATATATTTAAATATATTATATATATATGTGTGTGTGTGTGTGTGTGTGTGTGTGCATGAGTTTATGAACCCAGGTCCTCTGTAAGAGCAGCAAATTCCCCTAATTCTTTAGCCATCTCTCCTGCCCTGGCTCTGAGAATTTATACACTGTGTTTGAGCTGTAAGAACAAACAATTCCAACATCACAAGGCAAGAAGGACTAGTTAGGCCCTTTTGCCCTCTGTATCCCTTCTGTCATGGAAGGACACAGCAAGAAGGTGTGCTACCTGGGCCTTTTGGGTGTCTTGAGCTTAGCCTCTCAAGCTTCCAGAACCAGAAGAAGGAAGCTGCTTTTGCTTATTATGTCATGTGTTTTGTTATAGCAGCAGGAACAAGTGTGACAACTAAGTGAGGGATCTTTCATGACTTTCTACCTGGAAAGAACACGGAGAGCTAGCAAGCAGAATGACTCGAATGCCAAATACAATACTTTGAAGACTGAGTTTAGCCCTAGTAATAAAGATAAAGATGCTTTATAAAGAATTTAGTGGTCTGTTAGCCTGGTGTGGTGATGCTTTTGGGAGATCGAGGCAGGAGATCAAGAGATCAGTGGCAGCCTAAGCTACATAGTGAGTTCAAAGCCATCTTCTCTTATATAAGACAACAACAACAAAATTAATGGACTATTTACCCCCAGCTTCTAGGTACCCCCTCAAAAACCATAACAATTTGGTTCAGAGTAGCTTCAATACACTTAAAACAAAAATCTCAGGCTGCAGAGATGGCTCAGTGGGTAGAAGATTTGTCACACAAGTGTAAGGACCTGAATTCAAATCCCCCAAATCCACATAAAGCCAGGCACAGTGGTATGAATCTATAATTGCTCTTATGGGAAGATGGGAGACCCTCCCCCAAGAATCTTGTAAGCTAGGCAGTCTAGTAGATACAGTGGCAAATAACAAGAGACCTCAAACAAGGGAAGGCAAGGACTGGCTACACACACATCATACATATACGCATATTATTTTTTATCTTAAAACTTGTCTTCAGGGTTGGAGAGATGGCTCAGTGGTTAAGAGCAGTGGCTGCTCCTGCAGAGGATCCAAGTTTGATTCTCAACACCCACATGGCAGCTAACAACCATCAGTGACTCTAGTTCCAGGGGACTTGATGCCCTCTTCTGACTTCCATGGGCATTGCATGACACAGGTGCAGCAGCAATACCCTCATCCACATAAAACAAACAACAAATATATTTAAAAAAAAAACTTGTCTTCAACAGCGAGCTACTTTCCCTCTAAGAGTTGTACAACATAATTCTATTTAACAATATATGAAGCTTATGTCTATAACTAATTTTCCAAATCCCAGTGCTAACCAGGTGTCTTGGCTCCATAAAGACATATTTTATCCCAGAAGTTCATACCTCAGTTTAAATCAGTTACCTCTGGAAAAGGAAAAGTCATGACTGCATTGCGATGATGCCTGAAGAAAGGTTGTAACTGTTATGAAATGTGATCTGTAACTAACCTAGAATGGAATTAGTGACTTCAAGAGCACTTTCAATGATGCTACAAAAAAGCAATTTAGGACCTTGAGAAAGTACTATTCATAACAAGAAGAACCCAGAATAAAAATATGACTCATCCATAGGAAAACAAGCTTACTCTGTCTGGAAGTTAGTTAATATCACAATGTAATCATTGTCCATCAAGACATAAAAGCCTTACTCCTAAATGAACTCGTAGCCTTACTGCACAAACTCCGCAAAGCTAATATTCTCATTACTTGTTGTTAGCCTCTGAAAGTATAAGCTTTGAAGACTTAATGAATACTTATGTCCAGGTCATGTCAGTAATTTTAAATGTTGAAGCTCCCATAGTTGAGCCGAGCCTATATTCTTTTAATTAAGTCATTAAAGTTTCCATCTCTCTGACGGTACAAAACAAAAGCTTCTCTCAATTTCTAGTTTTATAAAAGTTTGTTGGAAATAATTTTAAGTCAATGCTTTTAGATTTTTTGGTTTGCTTGATTTTATTTTAATATGACCAATGCAGGCCAGAAGAGGATGTCAAATTGCCTGGGACTGGAGCTATAAACGGTTGTTAGCGTCCATGTGGGTGCTGGGAACTGAACCTGGGTCCTCTGGAAGAGGACTCTTAACCTCTATCCAAAAAGGACTCTTTGGATATCTCTCCAACCCCACATAAACCAATTTTAAATAGTCTGATTTGTAAGTCATTTCTAAATAGAACTGTTCACTTTCAATACCTGTGTGTCTGTTTCAGTATCATCCTTTGCTGCCATTTTTCAAATCTGTTCCTTCTCTCAAGTAAAGAATTCATACACTGTCTGAAGATAGAGCTCAGTGGTAGAATATTTGGCTAGCATATGCAAGGCCCTGAGTTCCAACCCCTAACGTTTTTTTTTTTTTAAAAAAAAAAAAGCAAAAAGCATACACTTGATTTACCTGGTTCACTGCAAAGATGATCTGATCGTACACGTCATTTTGTGTGTACACTGCATACGTGTCATCCACTCGATCCATGTATCCTTTTAGAAAGAGGTGTTTGAAGGCTATAGTGTTCTCTTCCTTGAAAGCTACCACCATCTGATTACTTAGTCCAAAAAGGACCAGCTTAAAAGAAAAAAAGAAACAGTAAGAGGATAAAAAGCCTGAACAGAAAAGAAATCGAGGCATGTGTTGCAGGGGCTTGACTGGAAAGCAGAAGAGCTTGCAACCAATTCTGTAGGATATCAAGAAGGCTCCAGCTTGGGGGCTAGGGAGACGGCAAAGTGGGTAAAAATGTGACCTGAGTTCAAATCCCAGAACCCATGCAAAGGCCCAGCCTGTTTCAGCATTCCTACAGGGAGATGAGAAGGAGATAGGAGACTTCTTGGCGGTTGATTAAAAAAAGAAACACCAGAGACCCTGTGTCAAAGAAGGCAGATGGTAAGGACTGGAGCCTGAGGTTGTCCTCACCTGTGCTGGATAGCTTTAGTGTCAACTTGACACACCTGGATTGAGGGAGCCTCAATTAGGGAATTGCTTCCATTGGACTGACCTGTGGCCATATCTGTGGGACATCTTGATTGTTGAGTGATGTGAGAGGGCCCAGCCCACTGTAGGTGGTGCCACCCCTGAGCAGATGGGCCTGTGGTCCATAAGAAAGCAGGCTGAGCAGGGACCAGGGGAGCAAGCCAGCAAGCATCGATTCTCCTCCTGCCTCCAGGTTCCTGCCCTGAGCTCCTACCTTGGGCTTCCTGATGAACCATGACCCAGGAGATATAAGCCAAATAAACCCTTTCCTCCCCAAGTTGGTATTGGTCAGAGTATTTTGTCACAGCAATGGAGAAACAAACTAGGACACCACCTCTACATGCATGCTGTGGCATGTGTGTGCCCTCATTCACACATAAATGTACACACACACACACACACACACACACACACAAATGCTTACAGCTACTGGATAACAAACTGTAAGAAAGATCAAGTCCTATGACTAATCTAAATTCCTAGACCTCATTACCTGAATTGTGCCAGTAAGACCCAAAATTGAAACTATCTTTTCAACTCTTCTCTAACTTAGAGTATACTAACATAATGTGTCCTTAATGTTTAGGTAGGATTGACTCCAGAATTTTAACAAAACTTAGCTGTTCACATTTGCAAACAGTTGTTGCAAACAGTTGTTTCACTGTGCTGCTGTCAATCAAACCCAAAAGCTTGCTTCGCTCCAAATCTCTCTGCTTTCCCCCTAAAACCACTTCAATTTCTCCCTCCCAACCCCCTTCTGCTCCAGTTCCTTCCCTTCCTGCATTCTCACATTCTTTCCTCTCTCTCTCTCTCTCTCTCTCTCTCTCTCTCTCTCTCTCTCTCATTCATCGTCTCTTATTCATTCTCTCCCCACTCTCCCTCCCCTCCCTTTGATACCCTGTTTCAGACCCAGGAGTGAGGCAGGGCATATTTTAGATTAGAGAACAGCACTGAGCACCTGTGTGTTGGACACTATTGCAGGAAATCTCCTTGTCTATATTAATCCTGTAGTATAGTTCCTAACGTAACAATTCTACAGATGAGTTCTTAAAGACTCAGAGAATTAAATAAATTTTAAAGTCGCATCACTAACAAGTCTATACTCACAATTGTAATCCATGTCTGATAGGCTAAATCCAAACTCTGTCTATTCTATCCCTCTAGGAAAGGTAATCCAGAGTCTGGGTGAAGAAAAATACAGAGCATTCTTCCCACTCCTTGTGACCTGTGACCTGCACTCACAGGCCACCATCCACCACCTGACTCAATTCCCATCTCTGAAGGGTTTCCTTAAGCTAAGTATCCTCATTTAAAATCCTAGTAAGATCACAGTTTGGTAAGATCACAGTTAGGGTTAGGATTGGTCCCTGACCTGACATCTATCAAAGCTGATAGCCCAAAGAATCTCCAAAGGTTTCCCAAAGATATTCTCGCTATTTCATTCAGATGCTCAAGTACCTACCCTGTGCCAACACTAAGCTGAGGACTGGACACAGAAGACGATCAGACCCGGTCCTCAAGTACAAGCCGTTACAGGACAGAAAAAACAATAATCTGGTGCTGGGACTGAAGCTCTGATGCCAAAGGAAGAACTCTCTCCTCTTCCAGGAAAAGTCTTAAAAGTTCAGGTAACGTATGTCATAGATACACGCACAGATGCAAACTGCCTGGCCTCCGTTGCATCTTTTCTATAATTTATGAAACTGTTAAAGACAAGGCAAAGAAATGAAGAGATGGTATTTGTTTGCTTCTCTCTAGTTCTGGCCAAAACTGTAAATAAACTCATTTCCTTTTATCACTTCTTGTCTCCCCATTCATTGGAAAAGTGTTGAGCAATAGACTTGGAGTTCTAGTAACATGGTATCAGATGGAAGCAAAAATAGCCAAGAGACCTGGAGACTTCAGAGACTGGATGGGACGGTGAGAGAAGCAGCACCTTTGGGAGTGTGACTGTTGCTTGATGTCTTTCTTTTGCTGCTGAAAAATAAAATCTACTTAACAGAGACTCCTTTTCCCTAAAAAAGAGATCATCTGTCAACAATTCACTTTCATTTACTCACTGACAAAGATGCCTTTATGTGATGCAATTGGAGTACTCAGGTACAGATTAAGGAAAGATTACAATGAAGAGCCAGGTGTAGGAACTAGAGAGATGGCGCTGGCTTTAAGAGCACTTACTACTTTGGCAGAGGACCGGAGTTCCAGTCCCAGGACCAACACTAGGTGACTTACAACCATCTGTAACTCCAGCTCCAGGGGCTCTGATACCCTCCCTGGCCCCCATGGGCACCTCACACACATGGAAGACACTCAAACTGACATACATACATACATACATACATACATATGAATAAAATAATCTTTTGAAGACTATTATTTTTAAAAAGCGAGGTCTGCAGGCTCCTGCCTGTAATTCTAGCACTCAAGAGACTGTGAGTTTCAAGTCAGTCCAGCCTATGAGTTCCAGACTAGCCTGGGCTACAGAGTGAGACCCTGTCTCAAAAAATCAACCAACAATTAAACCTTCAGTTCTTTCTTTAAAACATACAACACCAACACCTTTTACATGTTTCTTACCAAAGGGATAAACCACTGGCTAGTGTTCCTCTTGGCCACTCTAGTAACTATAGTAAGGTCAGATGAATTCTCTAAAAAGAAGTAAGGGAGTAATCTAGAACATAAGCCTTAGCATATGCAAATCTGAGGGTATGAAGCTCAGCTATGATCTTTACTTTCCTGAATCCCACAGGTAAAGGAATCACACTTAGCCTTGGTGCTGTTTCTATGAGACACTGCTGCTCAGCTCCAATTAAGAATCGAACATGACATCTGTAAAATAGCCCAGTGCACAGCAACCACTCAAGTGTACCTATTATTCTAAGAATAAGCATTCCTATCTAACTGATACAAGCTTTCTTCCCAACACAGATAGGCTTTTCACTACTGTAACACATTGTATTATCACCTGGAAATTAAGAATTTTGATTCCAGGTTGCCAAGTATTTCACTGAGAACTGAATCTGTCTTCATGGTGATGTTTTAAAAACAAAGTGCGCCCACCTCTGACATCTGGATGCAGCCACCGATGAGCCTATTACTGGTTAAAAACTATAACTGGTAATTTCCTTTTCTGTGAGATGAGAGGTGCTGGTATTTACCCAGTAGGAGTGTGATTAGAATTAAATGAAAAAAATGTACTGGAAGAGAGTGGTCACGCCAGTCTAGTGTTAAGAAATCTAAATAAAAATTCCACCAACCTCAGACCATTCTAGAAACTGCCTTCACTTCTACAATCATAAGCATTTGTTCTAGTAAGCAATTAAGATTAGTAATCTCAAGGTTCTTTTTTAAAACTCTTCCTTCAATATCAGTTGTTCACCAAGAATAGGAAAGAAAAATAAACCTATCACATGTATTTTCACCTGTAAAATCTTTCATTTTTACCCTTCTGCTTTTAAAAAGAGATGCTTCCTTTCACCAGCAGGAAAACGCTTTTTTTTTTAACATTTTTTCATTGATTGATTGTGTGTGTACACACGCGCTCTTGCATATGTGGGCACTTGTGCCACAGGCAATGTGTAGAGGTCAGAGGACATCTTGCAGAATTAAGTTCCCTCCTTCCTCCACGTGAGTTCTGGGACTTGAACTCAGGTCATCAGGCTTGGTCACAAGCCTCTTTGCCCTACTAAGCCATCTTGCCAATCCCAAAACCACATTTTCATGAGAGTAAATCAAAATCAGTATATGTAACTATCACAAAATATGATTCCTCAAAAATACTTTTTAAGATACCAAGGAAAATAGATACGGAATTTCACTTCTAAGTAAAATGAAGGCCCATGTCACAGGCTCTTTTGTTACCTCCACGTTCTCTCACCATATGGTTCTCATGATTTAGGACTGTAAGAATTCAAGAGATTGTGTAACAGAAACCTGTGAAGCTTCCAGAGAAAGAAATGCCTAGAAAACTAGAAAGGAAAAGAGAGTCCTCACATTGAGAGTCAGCTAGTCTCAATAGAAGACTTAGAAACTGTGAACTGTCTTCGTTAGAATTAAAATATTAAAATCTCCTGTCCTGAAAACTATTATGTGGCTAAAATTACAACAATGAAAAATGATAAAGAAAAAAAAGTCAGAAATGCTGAAGAGAGCAGGGTTTAAGGTTGTAGCTTTCTGTATTTATTGTCTTTCATTATACATGCAGCTAATTGGTTTTACTTTTTAATTTATTGATTTAAGTATTTCTTACAATCTATTTTGATCAAATTCAAACCCCCTCCCCCATCTCCACCCTCACCTAACCTCCCAAAAGTTGCTTTTAAAACTGTCCTCTGCTGTCTTTGTGGCTACCAAACTTGTGATGGAAGGTACTCACCTGGATGGTCACCATTGCAATTTTTAGAATTTGTATGGCAAGTTTCCAGGGCTTTCTACCTCGAGCCCAGAACTTCTCACAAGGATTCATAAAGAAGAATTTGAGTTTCCGCCTCATCCGGTCTTCCAACAGAAGCTCCTCTGTTGAAGGTGTATGCTGCTTGAAAGCGCCACGATTTTCCTCTTCGTGGGAGCTGCAGCTGCTTACGACCACCTCAGGATCTGCCATCTCTACGGTGGGAACAAAACATGCCACTCAGCTAGCCCATGTTGTTTGCTACTGCAGGAAAAGTTCAGGACAAAGCTGAACAAAAGAGCTGCTGTTCCTGAGGCAGATTAGAAAGTTTGGGAAAATTGGACTGAAGAGATGGCACAGCAGTTAAGAGCACTAGCTATTCTTGCAGAAGACCAGGATTCAAATCCCAGAATCCACATGACAGCAACAACCATGGGTAACTCCAATTTCAGAGGATCTGACACCCTCTTCTGTCCTCCACAGGCATTGCATGACATGGGTGCACTTACACACATGCAGGTGTAACACTCATACACATAAAATTAAAATAAATAAATCAAAAATAATTTAAAGAAAAGGAAAGTTGGGGAAAATTCTGAGAACTTGAGGACAGAAATAAACCCCTCACTGGAGAGTCTGGTTCAAGCCTCCTCCACTGAAAATCAAGAACTCCAGCACAATTAACATTTGCTTAAGGTCTTCCTCCCTCTTCAGCTGTACACCTGCAGTTTCCCGGGAATAGCACCAGAAACCACTTTGCAGGAAAAGGACTTGTTCTAAACCCCTTATTGTGCTTGATTCTACTTTATTAGATGATAATTCCATCCAAGGCACCTCTGAAGCCACTTTATATTCCCACTTATCAAAAGGTGAAAGAGAAGGAAAAGAAGTTTCTTAGCAACCCTTTGAGCTGTAATTTGAGAGCCACCAAAATGGCATATAAGGGTAATTGGTCAAGACAATTGTGAGTCTCTCTTGAGAAACCCATATCCGCACTTGAGTTTGTCTCATTCTTCCTCTGGAGTGCCCCTCTTTCTCTTTTAACTTTCCTGCTTAAAATCTGTATTAAAATGTCTTTAATAAACTCCAACTCTGCTTCATACCGGCTAGTCCTGAAATTCTGTTCTGCATTGACCCCAAGGATGCAGTTTTGTCTGAGTAGGGAAGCCCTAAAAAGTTGAAGGACCTCTTGGGCTGCTGCAGATGACAGTGGTGGAGCTGTGACTATTTTCGTGGGGCGGGTACTTAGTCTGTTCAGGAAAGCCTGCAGGGCTGCCCCAGTGATTCAGAGCTGTCCTATACTCCCAGACCATGTTAATGAGATGAGTGCCAATTAGGACAGAAGGTGTCAGTTTCCTGTTGGCTTCAGTTACTCAGTGAACTCTCACCTAGTTGAAAGCTAACAAATTCCAGGGATGTTCTTATTAGAAAAAGAGTGCCTGCGTCATTGCACAACACGGGTGCACTCACATGCATGTAGGCAATACACTCATACACATAAATTAAAAATAATACATAAAATATTTTTTTTGAAAAGAGTGCCTGCATGTACATATGGCTTAGGTACCATGTGCATATGCTTTCTGCCTCATTGGGTACCAAATACAGTGACAGCAAGAATCAGAGGCCTGAGAGGTTAACAAGGTCTTCAGAGGGAGATGGACACTGAAGTGATATGAAAATGTGTGTGTACATGTGCACATGGTCATTTTCCCCCCTCTGGGGAGAAATGAAAATTTTCTTCCAATTATAAATAAAAATAATAAATAAGTAGATTTTTATACAGAACCAAGATCCAGTTTGTTTTCTAATCCTAGTTCTATAACTTGTTACTTCTATGACCTGAATCAACTCATTCAGCCCACACTGAGCCTGGTTTCATGTCCTGCAGATTGTTAATAGTATGTACCCTGGTAAGAATGTAACAAACAGTAAGTAAAAATGCAAATAAGGCCTCTGCGTAGAGCATAAGCCGGCAGCCTCATTGAACCCTCCAACCCCATCAGTCACAACAACTTTTTCTAACACCCAGCAAGACTCCTATGGATGGTGTGGACAAGGAGCTGAGCTATGCTACAAAGGGAGAGGCAGGCACTCAACTGCAGTCCAATTCCCAAAGACACCACCACTTGCATTTGCTTATATTTATGCAGCACATTTTATTTTATTTGTCTTTTTGAAAAAGATGAAAAGGGCTGGAGAGATGGCACTAACTGCTCTTGCAAAGGACCCAGGTTTGATTCCCAGCATCCACATGGCGGTCAACGACCATCTGTAACTCCAGTTCCAAGGGAGCTGACACCCTCTTCTGACCTCCTCGAGCACCACATGACACCTGTGCACTTACACACATGCAGGCAATACAATCATGCACATAAAATAAAATAAATAATAAAATTTTTTTTTTTTAAAAAAAAAGGGGTCAGAGAGATGGCTCGGCATTTAAAAACACTGGTTGTTCTTTCAGAAGACCTGTGTTTGAATCCCAGCACCCACATGGCAACTGACCACTGTCCATAACTCCAGTTCCAGGGAATCCAACAGCTCTTCTGTCCTCCCAGGGCATTGCACAACACGGGTGCACTTACCGACATGCAGGCAATACATACATACACATAAAATAAAAATAAATAAAATATGAAAATTTAAAAAAAGAAAGAAAAAGAAAAAGATGAGGTAGTTTTCCCAAACTGAGGGAGAAATCTCTCCAGAGATTTGTACTTACCATGGATTTTTCCCTCAAACTAATCAATAGACTATGAAGCCTGTTCAAAATAAAACACTCCACATTCACCAACAGAGTCCAGTCCTTCCATACAGATCAGAAAGTCCATCTGAGTTCCGAGTTTTTATTAAAAAACTTGTGCTCAGTAATGAAGGGAGAAGAATTTAGCCTACATTTATACAATATCTGATAAATTGGACCACTTTCCAAGTCTAGAAACCCATGTTTGATGTGGATTGCAGGAATCTTAGCAAACACAACATTCCTGAAATGCAGATTTTGGCTATAAAAACCAGCCATGGAGAAAAGTTTAAAGTCTTGGTTAACGAAAAGATGGATAAGGATACTGCTGAATGGATAAAATTATGCACAAAACCTCTTATTGCCTAGCAAATGCAGTGCCTTTGAGTAAATCAGTGACGATGGAATGCATTATCGTGGATCTCTGTTGTGGTGTTATAATGCCTGTCAAAGTATAAGCACATATAACTTTTGGACAAAGAAGGGGGGAGTCATCAATTTCTTAAAATATTCACTCAAGAATATTTTATTTCCTTTTTAAAAAATAGAATATGAAGAGTCGGGGATGTAGCTCAGTAGTAGAGCGCTTGCCCCTGGGTTCCATTTCCAGTATGGCAAAAACAAACACAAACTGGTAACTACTTTAGACAGCATTTGAAGAGACTTTATCTGTAGGACTTAAAACGATTTCTGTTGATAACTACATTTGAATAACTATAATAATGAAGTTTGGGGTAATTAAATGTGTTGGTAAACTATTTGATTTGAGGTCATATCAAGCCCTTGTCTGCTATGATACAGAGAAAATTAAACTTCAAACACACTAGCCACACACCATGGAACAGTAACCCACAGGAACAAAGAGAAAGCAGCCACCACCATTAATTTATTCAAAATATCATACTAGAGTTGTTTCTGAAGGGGTGCCTTCCATTCAGAGCAGACGGCTAACCTTGCTGCAAACATCAGCCTCACCCTGTCTCAGAGCCCTTCTGGGGATGCATGGCATCAGTTACAAACCCTGAGACTCGTGGGAGCTAAAGAGATATTGACTGTTCTCATCCACTGAGGCGCTCAGAGAGGAGGGCTCAGCGGGAGTCTACCTGAGGTATCAGGGTGGTGCCCTTCGAAATGATACACAGACTTATTTATTCACAGCAGTCAGAGGCTCAGTTAGATTGAACTGCAGGAAATTATATGTAGACAGGGACTATGTAAATGCCGAAAGTGTCAGGGGTGGCCACAAACTAGGGAAACCTGTTTCTTCAACATTTTCACCAGACAGAACTTCAAGGCTCTTTTTTTCCCTCCCTCCTTCCCTCCCTCCCTTTCTCCTTCTCTTCCTCCCTCTCTGATTTTACAGTTTGACTTGAGGCAACTCACTCAGACCACACTAAGCCTCAGTTTCCCCTCCTGCAAAATGAGAGCCTGTCTAAGCTCCCCCCGCACCACCCCCCAGCCGAGCTGAGGCTCTGCTTCTGCGGTGCGGGTTCCCGCGAAGCTGCGGGATGACACTCCTGGCGGCCCTGCTTCCATCCCAGGCACCGTATCCTGAGCTCTTTGGGACTCTCCAGGTGGCTGGAGGCTGTTTTCCACCAGCGTAAGGACCCCACTGTACCCCCAGTTCCCCACCCATTGGCCCATTGGCCTCTAATCAAGGAACATCCCCGTTGAGAGCTGACACCGAGCCACTTGCAGACCTGGTCTCCCACCGCGACTCCAGCGGATTCGCAGATGGCCTTCCCGGTCCCAGGCCTCCCAG
>NW_008360332.1:6468807-6489682 GCF_000622305.1 Nannospalax galili
GAGCGGTCCGGGTCGGGGGTCAGAGTGGGAGCGTCCAGCGCTGGGATGCTTCCCTGGGGGCCGCGGCTGGCGTGGAGAGGTGGGACTCCGGAGTCGAAGCTAAACCCACTGTGGTGACCCGACGGGGGTGCTCCCACCCTGCCACACATCCAACTGACCTGTGGCCCCCCGAGGAGTTCCGGCGCTGCCAAACCCGTGCATCTCGCAGCCGGCTCCCGGCTCTGTGCCCTCCATGGTGCAGAGGTCTTGGGCCCCCCACCCTCCAGCTCGGTGTCACCGGCCGCAGGCGACATCGCGCTCCTTCCCTGAGCGCCACGGGCGCGGTTCCCACGACACCTGATGCCTCCTGGCCTGACTCACCTGCGGCCCGCGGCGCGCGGAGGGGTCACCTGCGGGGACAGCGGGGAAGTGTCGGATCCTGCCGGCTGCAGAGGGACCGAGCATGTCAGTGCACGGTCATCCTCCCCCGGGAGCTAGCGGGCGTCTGCCACCCTCAGGCCTCCGCCCTCCCAGGCCTCGTGACCCTCCTCCTCAAGACTCTGGTTCCCTTCCACGCCCTTTCTGGGACGGCCTTTGGCAGGGTAACAAGTGGGGAGCGTGGGTCTGTTCCTTCCCTCCCTCTCTCCCTCCCTCCCTCCCTCCCTCCCACTCCTTCACCCAGACAACTCCCACCAGGCGGCTGCTCCCAGGCCGCTCTGGCAGGTGGTACCAAGTTGCACCAGGCTTTAAGCTCAGTGTTCGCTCGGTGTTGGAGTCACAGCGAGGCTCACTCCGCTCCAGGGCTGCCATGCTGACTTTTGCAGACAAGGGGAACTCAGGAAAACCTAAAGCATCCATCCTGGGCCTTGGACTGTCTCTATCCCTTGTCGGACAAGGGATGGGAAACGATGCTTCCCAGACCTGGACAAAAGACAGAAAGAGCCTGGGGAACCTTGAGAAGCAATGTGAATGTAAATACTTTAGGCAGGACTATCAGGTGAGAGATGGCTCAGCAGTAAAGCACTTCCCTTGCAAACATGAGGACAGAGTTCTATCCCCCCAAATCCATGTGATACCTGGCCAGAGATTGGAAGATCCCCGGTGCTCACTGGCCAGTTGCTCCAGCCTAATTGGTGAGCTCTAGGCCAACAAAGAGACTTTGTCTCAAAAGAATGGACATTGTTCCTGAGTATGACATGGGAGGGTGTCCTCACACATATTCACAGGCACCCGCGCGAGCCCACATACACAGGCACTTTAAAAAAAAAACTTGCAGCACACTTTCACCTGTAACATTTTTCTTCATGTATTTCTTTTAAAAATTAAACCTTAGTCTATTCCTTATCAGGAATAGGTCAGGAACTTTGGCTCATTTTAATTGCAATCATTTTGGATTTGTTTTAATATATTGCTTTATTTTTTATTATCTTGGGCACAAGTAAGCTTATAAAAAATCAGTAAAATTCCCTGACATGGTATTTCACAGATTATATCCAGAGCAGTGAGACCTTTTGCAAACCTTTTTTTTAACTCCTAGATCAATTCATAAATGGAATGAGACACCTCTCTCTCTCTCTCTCTCTCTCTCTCTCTCTCTCTCTCTCTGGCAGTGGAGTACAAAAGTGTATGCTGTTCATTAACCTGAATCCCAAGAGTTATAGACAAGATAGATACCCTGAGGATGTAGCTGGCACCCTCAATTCTCAAGTGCAATTTGAAAGTCTAATTATCTCTGATGCCCATATGCCTCCACACAACTTAACACTGTCTTCTTACTACAGCACTGAAGTTATCACTGTGGCAAGAGTTTGAATGTGTGATTGTTCAGGAACAGTCTGAATTTTGGAAAGGTTTGCAGACATGGGTGAAGCTGCTCTCTCAACCCTAGCTACAGTTGAGCTATGTCAACTGGTGAATGGAAAAAGTTAGGGCTCAGTCAGTCCAGTGAGAACCCAAATTTCCTTCTGTGTCACTTATTGATGGGTTTTCAGGAAATTGTTAAATCTCTCCACTTCTCTATTTCCTCACATGTCTGATCTGTCTAATAAAGGGAATGGTGAATTTTAATTAATATGACGTGTAAAGCACTCATATTTTATGTGCTTACAGGTGTTCTTGCTTTTTAGAAGATCTGAATTATTGAAAAGATCAATTGTGGACTGAGAGATGATGGCTCAATGATTAAGAGCACTGACTGTTTTCACAGAGGACCCAGGTTTGATTCCCAGCACCCCCATGGCAGCTAACAACCGTCTGTAACTCCAGTTCCAGGGGAGCCTACATCCTCTTCTGACTTCCTCGGGCACTGAATGACAGATGCACTTATACATATGCAGGCAGTACATTCATACACATAAAATAAAAATAAAATATTTTTTAAAGAAAAGCTCAATTGTGCTTGTGAATTGCAAAGAATCTTGTTAGTTTCACTAAGTTCATTTATGCATTAAATCCAATTTCAACAAGCTGATTTTTTTAGAACTTGACAAACTGATTCTAAAATTCATGTGGAAATGTAAAGAACCTAGAATAACAGGAGCAAGTTTTCACAAGAACAAAGCTAGAGTATTTGCCCCACCTAAAAGCAGTACTCTTAAAGTTGGGTGGGTAAGTAAAGTTGTTCCATATTAGTGGAAAGAGACAAATAGAATATACAGAAACAATGCACCAGAGTGCAGAAACAGACATATGCATATACCTGGTCTGTTGATTTTTAACAAAAGTGTCAAAATAGTAGAAAGAGGACATTAACCTTAATAATCAGCATGGTGATGTTATTGACTCAACAGAATACACTGATGGCTGGAGTGATGGCTGTGTGGTTAAGAGCACTTGTTGCTCTTGAAGAGGAACCAGGTTTGGCTCTCAACACCTCATTGCAGCTCACAACCATCTGTAACTTCAGTTTCAGGGGATCTGACACCCTTTTCTGGGTCCTCAGGCTCCTGCATGCGGATGGAGAGCAGTTAAGATCTAATCAGTCACCCTTGCTTTAAACTTCTGCCATGTTGTGTGTGTTCCTGAACCTGCTAGTGCAACCTTCTTGTTCTGGATATCTTTGGTTGTCAACTTGACACACCTGGGTAGAGGGAGCCTCAATTGGAGAATTGCCTCCATTTGTCTGGCCCATGGCCATGTCTGTGGGGCATTTTCTTGATTATTGAGTAATGTGGGAGGGCACAGCCCACTGTGGGTAGTGCCACCCCTGGGTAGGGGTGTTGTATAAGAAAGCAGGTTGAAAGGGGGCCAGGGCAGCAAGCCAGTAAGCAGAGTTCCTCCATGGCCTGTGCTCCAGCTCCTGCCTCCAGGTTCCTTCCCTGAGTTCGTACCTTGGACTCCCTCAGTGATGAACTGTAACCTGGGAGATGTGAGTCAAATAAACCCTTTCCTCCCCAAGTTGGTATTGGTCAGGATGTTTTGTGACAGTAATTGAAAGCAAACTAGAACACTTCTTGAATAAAATTAACGTGTTAATACAGTTAAACACACAAAATACATTGTGCTATTCCTATGTATAATTCAAGAAATAAGTTTTAGAAGCAATATATCCCTAAATTGGTGATTTTAACATAAAATGCTATTAGTGTTGGTAGGAGATGCAAGCATATTGTTTGACTATTACTCAATCATCTCAGTTGCATTTTCCAGTGTTTGAGGCATGCATTGCATAGGAATATTTTGGTGAACAGCACACAACATATAGGACAGTGGTTCCATGAGATTTATTCCTGTGACTGAGGGATTTGGCCATCACCTTCTAAGCACAATGCATTACTTGTGGGGATGCTGGTGTGAAGAAGCTGAATGTGCCACCAGTCACGTGGAGTAGGACTCATACAAATGTGCATAGCACACAGGAGCAGTAAACGACTAGGTTACCGTTGTTTACTGTATTCATATTGTTATCTTAGAGCATAGTCTACTTATGAAGAGAAGGTGACTGTAAAATAAATAGGAGGTCTCCTTTGGGAGGAAGGCTTCAAAAGAAAGAGCATGATATCAGTGGAGATGGCAACTCTGCGTGAGTATTATTGTCCTGAAAACCTTCTAGCAGGTCAAAACATATGTGTGCTTTTGTCTTAGTTTAACAAAAAGTAAAACAAAAAAGTATAAAACCCTTATAGAAAAAGGATATGAACAGATATTTTGTGTAGTTTATTTTTGTTTTATGTGTGTTATGCCTGCATGTATGTAGACACACCATGTATATACAATGCTACACACACACACAGAGAGAGAGAGAGAGAGAGAGAGAGAGAGAGAGAGCCAGAAAAGGATGTCAGATCCCCTAGATCCAGAGTTACAAATGGCTGTTAGCCACTATGTGGATCCTGGGACCCAAACCCAGGTCCTTTGCAAGAGCAGCCAGAACTCTTCTTAATCACTGAGCCATCTCTCTAGTCTCATTTTATACTACTATTGTGAGTCAAAAGTTTTAAAACATTAAAAATTTATAAAGTAAGAAATGATACAGTAATATAAGGTTAGCTATTAGCTATTATTAAAGAAAGAAAACAAAAATCAAGACAGGGTCTCATGTAGCCCAGGTCTGGCCTTGAACTTACGGTAATGCTCTTACCTCAGATTCTCAAGTACTGGAATTAGAGGTGTATGCCACCACACTAAGCTAAGAAAAAAGTTTTTAAATATAATGTATCCTTAGTGTCCAGGTTCTACAGAGTCTTCAGTAGTGGACAGTCATGGGCTAGCCTTTGCATTCACTCACCACTCACCGACTCCCCAAAGCAGCTTGCAGTCCCACAAGCACCATTCACAGTAAGTGCCCTATAAGGTGTACAATATGTTTTGCTGTACTTTTCTGCACTCAAGTATGTTTAGATACGTAAATGTTTATCAATGTGTTATAACTGCCGGCAATATTCTGCAGTAGCATGCTTCTGTAGTACAGGTTTGTAGCTGTCATAGTTTTGGTCAACTTGAAACAAACTTAGACCTACCTGAGAAGAGGGAATCTCAACTGAGGAATTTCCTCAATCAGATTGGCTTGTGGGCATGTCTGGGGGGCATTTTCTTGCTCGATAATTGATGTAGGAGGGACCAGTCCACTATGGGCAGTGCCATCCCTGGGCAGGTGGGCCTGAGTTGTGTAAGAAAGGCAGCTAAACATGAGCCTGGGAGCAAGCCAGTAAGTAACATTCCTCAGTGGTTTCTGCTCCAGGTCCTGCCTCCAGGTTCCTGCCCTGACTTCCCTCCATGAAGCTGAAATTAACCCTTTCCTCTCAAGTTGATTTTGGTCAGTGTTTTATCACAGCAACAGAACAGCAAACCAGAACAGTAATCTAGAAGCAATGGCCATGTCATATATCTTGGCAGTATTTTAAACTACATGTCTAGGTTTGTATAAGTATACTCCGATTTCACACAACAACAAAAGCACCTAATGATACACTTCTTGGAACATATTCCTGTTAATATAGATGCATGACTATATTCACTTCAGGTTATAATTCTTTGTAAAATGGATAAAATATTAACAATGTTAAATAAATTGACTTCAATAAAGTTGTATGGAGACTCCTGCAAATTGCGTAGGGGAGCTCCAGAGATACAGTTCTGAGAGTGATCACCCATGTTCCTGTAAGTAGCCCCAGTGAACTCCTGCATTCACAAAGCCAGGCTTGTGAAGAGCCATTTCTTTGATCTATTATTGGTGCCTGATTTGAGGTAAGGACCACCCATCTGCAATCCCAACACTTGGGAGGTTAAATCAGAAAGATTGGAAGTTTGAGACCATTCTGGAATACACAGCTAGAACTGTCCCAAAACAAAATTACATGTGAGTAATAATCCTTAAGTTCTGGCTAAGCAATCAAGTAGATAAAATTGCCTTCCCCTAAGATGAAGAGCACAGGATGAGCAGAAGTTTGGGGGAATCAGGCATTCCACTTTGGGTGTGTGCTCAAGAGTCTATGAAGTACTTCTCACACTGCTAAAGGGCCAGTTGGCGTTGGTTTGCTTCCATTTTGTTATGGGCTCCTTCTGTGAACTATAATGCAAAATGGCTTTCTAGGGGCTGCAATAAAAGCATTTGGAACACAAACCTAAATTTTGTTCAAATATAAAGTTAGCCGCAAATTTCTATAAATTTATTTTTAATAATTTCATTTCCTGTACTTTTATGACATGGCTAATAAATATTCCATGGACTAATGATAAATACTTCCTGGAAGGCACTGATCTAGGGGGTACATTTGGGTATTAGTCATAGGAAATGTTTTATATTCAATTTTATATTTAATCATCACCAAAGAACAATGGTTTTAAATTCCCTTTGAACAGAATTTAAGATTCTGACTAAACTACTAATCCATTGACCTAGAGACTATATAGAGGCATTCTGCTAAGATATTTATGGTAACAATATTAAAACTAAGACCTACCAGCAGGTTTGGAAGGCTAATTGTTTGGCATCTCGCTAACACTTTAAAAACCTGGGTGTGAGATGGTTAATATTGTTAACTTGAGAATCTAGGTGCCTTCGGAGACAAGCCTCTGGAGATGCCTTTGAGGGACTATCTAGATTAGGTTGATTGAGATGGGAAAACCTACCCTAAATGCAGGCAGCACTGTTCTATGAGCTGGGGTGCTGGACCAAATAAAAAGGAGAAAGTGAGCTGAGCACTAGCGCCTCTCCCCCTCCCTCTCCCTCTCCCCCTCCCTCTCCTCCTCCCCCTCTCCCTCCATGTCTCCCCTGCCATGATGGACTGCATCCTCAAACTCTTAGCCAAAATAAATCTTTTACCTTAATTTCCTTTTGTAAGGGAAAGTTTTTTAATCACAGCAATGATAAAAGTAACTAATTCAGCCAGGCATGGTGGCACACGCCTATAATCCCAGCACTTGGGAGGCAGAGGCAGGTGGATCTCTGTGAGTTCAAGGCCAGCCTGGTCTACATAGTGAGCTCCAGGACAGCTGGGGCTACAGGGAGACCCTGTCTCAAAAAGACCAAAAAGACCAAAAAAAAAAAAAAAAGTAATTCAAGGGAAACTGATTTCTACTACAAGTATGCATGCTCATTTCAAATCATTGAAGAGACACAGTTCACCAAACTAGACAACTTTGGGAGTGGTGTACTAAACTGTTTCAAGTTGGGAGAGGAATGCCGGCCAGCCCCAGGGATAGGAGTTTTATCTTTTGGTTGAACCTCATGATTTGTACCCCCTTCACATGACAAAAATATCCAACACAGATCTTACTTTAAATCTGAAGCTGTCTACTTAGCTAAGAAAAGAATCAATTCATTATTGCTTCCCTCTCTCTCCCCCTCTCACTCTCCTTGTGGGAAGCTCCTTGTGGGAATCAGGACTAGCTGAACAGCCTGCCCAAGAGTCACTACAAGGTAGATGTCCCTGTGGTGGTGAGCTTGCTCCTACCCTTTATCTGACTTACTCTGAGGCAGGCATTATCACCTCCACACTGAAATTTGTGGAGTTGTCAGAGGCCACTTAGACAATGACAAACAGGCTTAAACATAATTTTCTTACTTTACTATAGATTTTTTAAATATGTAAAGTGCTCTAATGAGCAAAGAAAAATCATTAGACAGGAGAGCTGGTGTTTGTTCACTGATGCTCCATGCCTGCTGACACCAAAGAACTCCCAGGGGCAGACAATGGCTCTCCACCCCCACCTGTTTCTGGAAGGTATGGAGGCTCGTGTGGCCCAGTGCACTCCACTTCCATGTGGCCCTGTTTGTTTCCCCCTGGGATCCTGTACTGGCCTCTCTGGAGACACCTGCTGTCTATATAGTACAGATCATGTGCTGGGCCAGGTAGGGCCTGAGTCATTCCAAGTCCCCACTAGACTCAAGCCTCTCTCTACAGAAGCAATGA
Source organism: Nannospalax galili (assembly GCF_000622305.1). Lineage (NCBI taxonomy): Eukaryota > Metazoa > Chordata > Mammalia > Rodentia > Spalacidae > Nannospalax > Nannospalax galili. The sequence goes on from NW_008360332.1 coordinate 6,476,640, forward strand.
GAATGCTCCCCTTCTGATCCAATTAGTGTAGCACCTATTCCAATTTCTCACTGGGGTCCATTTATTTATTTATAAGAATTATCACATTTGGGGCTGGGGAGATAACTTAGTTGGTAAAGGGCTTGCTGAGCTACCATAAGGACCTGAGTTTGATCCCCAGGACCCACTTATAAAACCCAAGCATGATGGCATGTGCTTGCAATCCTGGTGTTGGGGAGGCAAAGAGAGGTGGATTCTGGGATTTTTTGACCAGTTGGCCTAGGCTATTTGGTGAGCTCCAGGTCAATGAAAGAGCCTGTCTCAGAAAACAAGGTGGATGGGTCTGGAGAGACAGTTCAGCAGATAAGAACACTGACTGCTCTTACAGAAGACCCAGGTTCAAATCCTAGCACCCACGGGGCAGCTAACAACTGTCTATAACTCCAATTCCAGAGGATCCAATGGCTTCTTCTGGCCTCTGAGAGCACTACATGATATGGATGCACTTACATACATGCAGGCATATCACTCATACACATAAAATAAGTAATTTTTTAAAAAGCAGATGGCTCCTGAAGAGCAAAATCCAAATCCAAACCCATGGTTGTCCTCTGCACACACACACACACACACACACACACACACACACACACACACCAGAATTAGCAATTGTTCCACCAATAGCTAAAGCTTTGTTCTCAAGTCAGGCCTTTCTGAGTTTCTCATTTCTGAGGCTGAGAATTCTTCAGGGATGCTCCTCAGTTTCTCTCCCGAAGGCTAAGGTAGTTTCCCCAAGAACTTGGAGGTAACCTCAGAAGTTCAGCACTTAAACAGCAACACTTTACCCCTTCCCACCTTTTCTTTCTTCCAAACACCTTGATGCAAATAAACAAAAAAAACTTCTATTCACCGTCCTCCATTCTGGGTCAACTTTTAAAAAACAAAAGTTATCTCTAATCTGACAAATTAATTTGTCAGATTTTCTTCTGTAAACCCAATCCAAAATTTCTCTAGATGTCATTAGTTTCAGTTGTGAATTTCTGACTCACAACACTAAAATGAATTTTTTTTCCTTTGGTCTTTTTTGAGCTGTTCTGGAACTCACTATGTAGGCCAGGTTGGCCTGAACTCACAAAGATCTGCCTGCCTCTGCTGGGATAAATGGTGTGCTCCACCACTCCCGGCCACTAAAACTAATTTTAAATATCTTCAAGTTTTAGACAAATTTATTCCAATATCCCCAGAGAGAGCACATAGATGCTGATCATCCTGGCACTCTCTAATGGCCACTCCCATGAAAGGACAGATGGCTAGTCAATCCTGAATTTCGTAATATGAAGAATTCTTAAACATTTCCCCTTTACTTTCTAACTTTCTTGGTACTGTGAGTTATAACTCATTCTTTGGGGTGTGCCTCATCCAAATCACAAGGTTACAATCTTTACTTCCTTAAATCTGACTGCAAAAGATACTGAAAAAAACATTTTAAGGAAAAGACATTCTTTGAAAGAATGCAAAGAAGTTTTGGTTTCTCATACATATGCTTTCCAGAATAATCAAACAATTAAGTATATATTTCAATGCATTCAGAGTTGTGTTAGACAATAGTGATTTAAAGGAATGCAATACTACCCAAGCCCTGAAGTCAAGAAGGGAGATGTCATGTAAACTAGCCATCCCTACATAATTCAGTGCTTACTGTCATGGAAAAGGGGGAGAAGTGGCTAATTCTACTGAGGCTTACATGGTTTTGCAGATAAGGTGGCCTCTGAGCTGAGCCTTGAAAGGGAAAAGAGTTTATGAACAAATAAAGATGGATGAAGGATTCACAGGTGGAGGAGGAGACAGAGTAGAGGCAACACAAACAGGAGGGAAAGGCCTACTGGGGAGCCACCAGGAGCCCTATGTACCCAGAGCTCTCTCTCAACTGGGAACGCACTATCTCCTGAGACTGTGTGGCAGGATGTCAGGGCTATGGCAAACCAAGGGACAAGTATGCCACAGCTCCTGTTGTTTCTTCATGTTCATTCAATTTTATTTCAAGTGTAGTCAATGGTGACTTTATGTGCTCTTTTTATTAAAGTAAACATGAACACATTGTGGAGCAGAATGTCAAACCATCATTTTTTCATCTTTGTGGGGGTGGGGCACTTGGATCCCCTACCCTTCACCTCTATGAGCACTGGGATACGCCCAGATTTTAGGTTGATTCTGGGGGTTCTGAACTCAGGTCCTCATGCTTTATGTGGCGTTTTACCTACTGAGCCATCTCCTCAGCCCCCAACATTCTTTATATTAAGTAAATACATCTCAGTTGCAGAAATCAATATTCCCAGCTATAACCCCGTTTATACCTTCAGCCTACTTGTAATACCTGAAGTTCATGCCCCGGTTCCTAGTGGCGGACAGTTCAGAAGCAATGAACTAAACCTGGGTTGCACTGGGAAGATGCAGTAAATGGGGTAAGAAAAGGTACTTGGAAAAAAAGAAAAGAAAAGAAAAAAAAAGACATGGTGGTACAGGCCTTTAATTCCAGCACTTGGGAGGCAGAGGCAGGCAGGCAGATCTCGTCTAAGATCAAGGCGGGCCTGGTCTACATAGTGAGTTTTAGGCCAACTGGCACTACAAGGAGACCCTGTCTCAAAGCCCAAAAAGAAAAAAGAAAAAAGAGGTACTCATTCCCTCATTATCTGCTAGCTGTCTTTCATGTAAGATTCAGAATTCTGTACAAATGTTCATGTGCCACATGGTGGTATTTAAACAGGGAAGAAGATGGACGAGTCCAGACACTGTTGCTACTGTTTAGGTCACAGATAAGGTATATCTGAAATAAGGAAGAGGCAGAGGTGGCTTAGAGAGATGACCAGACATATTTGGAAGGAAAAATTATGGAACTTAATAATTCATTGTGTGAGTACGGTAGAGCGAGAGTCAAAGATGATTCTCAGGTTTCTAGTTCTGCCAACTGAAGGACAGTGATGCTGTTACCTAAGGGAGGAAATAAAAAGATCTTTGAACAGTCCCTAAAAGACATCAGAAAGGGAGGCAGAGGAATCCCAGGACATTCTCCAGCCAGCTAGCTGGGTGTGCACGGTGGGAAAACAACAAACAAGGTGGAAAGTAAGGATCAGCACCTGGGGGTGTCCTCTGACCTCCATTTGTGCATGGTGGCATGTGCCTGCACTCACATACAAACATACATATCACACACAGATTTTAAAAAGACATCTGAAAGACAGTAAATTCACCTTGGCTATGCTAAGTTGTGGCATCTGTGGTTCGTTCGTTCACCCATTTCCTCATTTACTCTCTTCGTGTTCTGATTAGTTTTTGTCAATTTGACACAAACTAGATAAGATGCCTGGGAAGAGGGAACCTCAGTTGAGGGATTTCCTCCATCAGAATGGCCTGTGGGTCTGTCTGTGAGGCATTTTCTTGACTGGTAATTGATATAGGTGGGCCCAGCCCTCTGTGGGTGGTGCTGTTGCTGGGTGGTGCTGTTCCTAGGTAGGTGGACCTGGGCTGTGTAGGAAAGCAAGCAGAGCAAGCCAGGAGGAAACAAGCCAGTCAGCAGGGTTCTCGGTGCTCCAGGTTCCTTCCCTCAGTGATAAGTTGTGGCAGGGATGCCTAAGCCAAATAAACCCTTTTCTTCCACAAGTTGGTTCTGATCTATGTGTTTTATCACAGTAATAAAGAATAAACTAAAACACTTAGTTACTATTCAACACCTAGAGCTGAACTATCCAGGCAGTTAGGGATGTCCAGTAGCTTGTGGGTATTCAGGCCTGGGATTTAGGAAATGCCTTAGACCGAAAACAGAAAGCCACTCGTATGTTTAGGGGATGCTTGGTGCTAAAGGGAAGAATATAAAGTTAGCCGAGCACAAACATGAGAGGAGAAAACTCAGGGCTGAGCCTGGAGGAAAACCAAATCTCCGGGGAGTAGAAAAGCCAAGAGGTTTGTAGAACGCTCCGACCAAACCCTTCACCCCACAAGGCAGGGCTGCAGTGGATGCGGGGCATGAACCCTGGAGTCAATGCCATGGACCACAGCCATTAGCTGACCTAAATTGCTAATTTAACTCGTCTTGCTAGTGGGAAACCGCAGATTTCACCACGGTTACATTCGGTGATGTCACCCCAATGGCAACCAATCGCAAGCCTGTTGTAAAAAAGACTGTTAGGGAGCGGATACTGTATTGGTGAAAGTGTTTTGTCAATCTCAGCAGAGGTGTGCCCTTTTCTCTTTTAGCAACGGTTGCGTCCTAGCAACACCCGCTAGACAGATAAGGCTGGTGCTCTTGAGATTTATTCTGAGAGGAGTCAAACCCCCATCTCCAACTCTCGAAGGAGCTTCTCTCCGTGTACCAGTATCAGGTAAAGGCAGCTCTGAACGGGAAATGAGGCCTGGAAAAGTTAAATATTGCATTGATTCTTTCAAAGATGTTTGGAAACCTCGCTGGAGGTAGTAGTTGCAGAGAAGTGTACAAATAAATAAAACTGGAGACTTTCATTGCTTTTAAAAGCTTCCAACCCAAGCCCGGGAGACAAAAACAGTAACAGAATAGTTAACGACAATCAAAGAACTTTGGGGGTGGAGAGCAGATACTGTCTACTTCCCAGGTTACCGGACCTGTGGCTCTCCCGTTGCCTGACGCAGCAGGAGCTCAATAAATTATTCATAAATGAATGCGAGAATGGCATGATCCTGGTTATTTATCAGCACAATAGAAGATTACTGTGGCTGAAAGTAGTTAGATCCCTAAGCCCTGGTCTGTAAAATTAACAGGAAAATGAATGGGGAACGTGAATCTTTGAAAGAGGGGATCTTGTCTCATTCCTCTAGTGATTGGTTTACCTGGGACCTGACTGCGGCTCATCCGCCCCTCTCTACCCCTTGTGGATACTGTATGCAAAATGCTATATGAATCCATGGCAATCCCTCCTGCAGCTCTGAGTTTGCAGAGGTCTGGTGTAATCAGCACCTCACAGTGCTACTGTAGTATGTCTGGAGAACAAGGCTGATCCAGGCTGGCTGAGAGGTGGGGGAGGTGTCAGCTAGGTCATATTAAAGGATAGGGGGTACTCCCATGAGGCTGGACTAGAACTAGACTAGTGTTTGTGATGAAGTAGCATAAAGCTAGGCTCTATCCTGCTTTGGAAAGCTGGTGTACAGACCACCAGTGCTTTTAAAACTGCAAGATCTAAACCAGGATCAGAAAGGGGTTCAGGAAACTTGCATTTCAAATGAGCTTCATTTCTGCAATACTGGAAGAGAACACTTCATGGACAACGAGAGCTTTGTATAAGGAACTGAGCTAACAGAGAAATATGTAAAAAGGGGGTAGTTAAAAGGGAGGGGGGAAGGAGAGCTATACAAAAATGTCTGGGAATAAAGGGGAAAAAAATTCTCCAGATACACAGTGGAAGTGCATGTGTGTGTGTGTACCTGTGTGTGTGTTCATATAGATGTGTGCATATGTTTCCATGCATCCACATCTATATGCATGTGGAGCCCAGAGGTCAACATCCAGTGTCTTCCTCTATCCCTCTCCACTTTATTTTTTAAGAGAGTTCTCACTGAACCTGGAGCTCACCAATTGGTTGACTGGGTAGCCAATAAGCTCCAGGGATCTGCCTGTCTCTGCCCTCCCAGCACCAGGATTACAGAGGCCTTCTACAGTGCCCAGCCTTTATGTGCTGGGAATTCAAACTCAAGTCCTGATGTTTGCACCCCAAGTACTTTACTTGACTAAGCCATCTCCCTAGCCATAAGATTTGCTTTTAAAAAGAAAACATGCATACTAAATAAACCTTGAATAAATGTGCTTATTGAAATGATGTAGACTTTATTGTCCACTTGATTTAGATACCAACAAAAGTGATTATTTGCTAGCCATATTGGAAGGGTTTTGATTATTTACCATTCGTAAAACAAGCTGTGAAAATTTTCTTGAAACACAATTGTAATGTGAAGTTATTATTCTCAAAGTAATGGAATAGTTTGTATTCATCAGTCTGACCACAGCTATTGAACTTTCTGTGTATGAAATCTAACAACTTGATAACTTGATGTGATGCTTTTTAATTAAGAAGGCTTGTTCTGGAGAGATAGCTCAGCAGTTAAGAGTACTGGCTGCTCTTGCAGAAGACCTGGATTTGAATCCCAGAACCCACATGGCAACTAGCAACCATCTAGCACTCAGTTCCATGAGATCTGATGCCCTCTTCTCACCTCCATGGGTACTGCAACAACACAGGTGCACTTGCATATGTGCAGACATAACATACATACACATAAAATAAAAATAAAATTTAAAAAATGAAGGCTTGCCATTTCCAAAACCCTGTACAAGAGAGTCTTCCTTTGCCCCTGGTTACTAGTCAATAATTTATGCTCAGAAGTCAATTAATGCTTGTGAAAGTGGTAAATGAGATGCTTGAGTAAGACAGCATGCATTTGTATGTTCTGTTTTTGTTCCCTCATTTACTACTGGAAAATTAACTTTGCTTCTGACTTGAAAATTCGATATTCAACTGAATTACCCTAGATTAGTTAATATTATGGCAGCAATTGAAAAGAAATGGGTGCATGTTTACACTGTTTTGTAGGATGGCTGTATTAACTGGCTATGCATGGCAGCCATATTGGTCCTTAAAATAAAACTCATATACAGTAAGTGCTTAGTTCAAAACCATCCAATACAGAGGTGACAAGATGACTCAGTGGGTGAAGTTCTTGCTCTGAAAGCATGAGGACACCGCACAAAGCAAGGGAAGGGGCATGAGACAAGGGGGCTGGGGGGTGGACAAGAGGGTTCAGCCAAGTTGGTGAGATCCAAGTTAAGGGAGAGGCCTTATGTCAAAAAATAAGGTACAGGGGGCTGGAGAGATGGCTCAGAAGTTAAGGGTACTAGCTGCTCTTGCAAAAGACCCAGGTTTGATTCCCAATTCCAGGGAAATCCAACACCCTCTTCTGACCTCTGAAGGCATTGTACAACATGTGAGCACTTATACACATGCAGGTAATACATTCATACACACAAAATTAAAAAAATATTTTTTAAAAATAAGGTACAGAATTATATCAGAAGACACTGAGATTGACTTCTGGCCTCCACTTGAGCAGATGAACACACATGCACACACACAAGTGTGATCTATGTTTATTACCATTTACAAATATACATGTGGGGCTCTCAAGATGACTCCATGTATAAAAGTGCTTGTTATACAAGTCTGAAAATCTGAGCTCAACCACTGGAACTCATCTAAAGATAGGAGAACAACTCCACAAATTTGTCCTCTGATTTCCACACAAGCACGGTGGCACATGTGCTCCGCCTTCATATCATGGGTGTGCACAGGCACACACACAGAGACATTTACACAATAATAATAATATATTAAACTAAGTAGAGCTGGAGAGATGGCTCAGTGGTTAAGAGCACTGGCTGCACTTTCAGAGGACCCAGGTTTGGTTCCCAGGACTCAGAAGGCAGCTATCAATAACTCTAGTTTCAAGGGATCTGACACCCTCTCTGGCCTCCATGGGCATAGCCCCTACATGGCATACTTACATATATACAGGCAAAACACTCATACACATTAAAAAATGCATTAAAATTTTAAGTAATTTTTTAATTCACGTGAAAAAAATTGAGGATATTTACAGGCAAATGCATATATACCCATGCTTTGGTCAAATTTTTGTAATGAAGTAGATAAAAAATAAAACTGATGATGTTTTAACCATCAGCTATGAAATAGTCTTTGTTGATTAGTTAAAATGAAGCAAACCCCTCTGACTTGATGTTGAGATTTTTTTTCTTATTTTTATTGAGACTTCACAGTCATCCTGTGAGGCAGACTTTGTTATCCCCACTACACAGAGGAATAAACTGAGACTAAGAAGGTCAGTAATTTGCCCAGGGCCATTAAGCTTAAAAGTAGAGACTGTTTTAAAACCCTGCTGGATAGACTTCTGAAATCATAGTTCTCACACTGAGCCCATCCTGGCCTTAAACTCATAGCAATCCATTCCTGTCTCACCCTCCCATGTCCTCTAATTTTAAGTGTGAGCCACCACACTTGAATCTGAAATCACACTTCTAACCATTAAATAGGATAGGACTAAGGTACATCTTGGAAATTACAGGGCTTGATGTCCTGGGGATGACCTTGCTCAGTGTCACATCCTGTCAAAGGTGTGGAGCAAACTTTCATAAGCAACTTGGGATGGCACAAATAAGGCCTTAATAATTACATGCTCACATGCTAAGACAGAAGTATGACTTAAATTCTGTTCATTTGCAAAATTATGTACATTAGGGGCTGGAGAGAGAGCTAAGCAGTTGAGAGCACTGGCTGCTCTTGCAGAGAGCCCAGTTTTGGTTCCCCGTACCCACATGGTGTCTAATAACCATCCATAATTCTAGTTCCAGGGAATCTGATGCCCTCTCTGGCCTCTGCAGGCATTGCACACATGTGGTGCACTTACCTACATGCAAGCAAAACACTCATACACATAAAATTTTAAATTGTGTACAGATATGTGTATTGTGAGCTTGACTCACCAGTGGACCTTAAGGTCATCTTTTCAACTGAGGTATGAGGGAGGAGAGAGAGGCACAAAGTAGCACAGAGCAACTTCAGGGAGTGGAACCGCAAGGATGCATTCTGTAGGCCCTCTGTCATGCTTTCGAGGCAGAGCCTGTGCTGAAAGACCTTGGAGCACTGGCAGGTCACCATCTTGTGCCTCAGCCAAACAGCACCATGGGAACAAGATCTTATCAGTCATCATTGTTGCAGTAAACCTTTAGTCACAGAACACACATTCCTATTGAAAAAGGCATCTGAATTTGGTCCAGGCCCAAACACAGAAAATGTGTTATGTTCACTAAGTAAGAATGCTTCATGTCTGAAAATGCAAACCAGAAATGACCAATGGCATCTCTTCTGTAGCCTACGTCAAAATCATGGCGGCAAAACCTCCAACACGACAAAAAAGGTCCCTGCGTGGCAAGAAAAAAACCAAGCAAACAACACCTGGTAGGATTGCTTTCCATTTAATGGGATTTTCACAGGTTTACTTCCAGTACATGTGTTAGCAGTCAAAATGATTATGGCTTTATATAGCAAATAAACGTTTTTGCTGTTATAAAATCATATATATAGTATTAAATATTTGGAAGTTATCTTTATTTCTCATTTGTCTCATTTCAATATTAATTAAATGTCACAGCAAATATATGACTAAAAGATAACTATGGATAAGAATTATTCAGATTCTAACTGTTCCTAAGATAGTTTAATGCTTCGTTGTGTATTTCTGCTTGCATTTTATGTTTAGAAATTTGATAAGATTATTATAAAGTGAGATCATTTTGCTTCGAATATATAAATTAGATATTTCATTGTGTTTTAGCTCCTGAAGAAGAGGAGCCAGTGAACATGGGGAGCATGGGTGAGTGGACTGGACACTTAGGATTCCTGCCTCCTGCCTCACAGGTTAATCTGCAACCATCAAGTAGCAGAACTGCAAGCTGAAGTGACTGATCGAATTCTGCAAGGGCCAAATTCTAACATCAGGCCAAATGACTTAGAATACAAAATTCAAATTTTTAAAATTATTTTGGGTCAGGGTCTTGCTGTGTAACTCAGACTGGCCCTAAACTTGCCATCTGCCTGGCTCAGCCTCCTGACTGCTCAGATAACAGGTGTGCATCATCACACCTGACCTGAAAGTTTTAAAATAAAGGATACCAACTAAGAATGAAAACAGAATTTCAAAGTGAGAAACAGATTTAGACATAGGAGTCCCTTTTTAAACAGAAAAAAAAAATCTATTATGGCAGGGCGTGGTGGCACACACCTTTAATCCCAGCACTTGGGAGGCAGAGGCAGGCGGATCTTTGTGAGTTCCAGGACAGCCTGGTCTACATAGTGAGTTCCAGGACAGCTGGGGCTACAGGGAGACCCTGTCTCAAAAAAAGAAAAAAAAATCTATTATGAGATTATTAAGGGCCAGTGATGACTCAGCATGTGAAGTGCTGTAGGGTAGGCAATAAATTTTTTTAATCTGTCATGAGATTGTTGGAGCGTTTTTTGTTTGTTTGTTTGTTTGTTTGTTTGTTTTGGTTGGAATTCTACAAGTGATTACTTTTATCAGAATAGTCTGTTTCAAACTCTAGCTCAGAGGCAGTATATGTCTCTCCCACAAACATGCCACAGGCCAACCCATTATAGATAATCTCTCACGGAGACTCTCTTCCCAGATGATCTAGGTTGTGTCAGCTGACAACTGAAGCTGGCATCACAGACTCTGTCCCAAAAAACCACAACATTAAATTACATTTTAAAAAGGGAACATAACCTTTGTCCCTGTCTTTCTACTTTCTTGACTGGCACCAGCTCCCCACCTTTCTGAACACTTGTCCTAGTTAACACAGTGCCTGGTCCTTTGCTACCTCGGTGCCTCGGAGGTCCACAGCTCCACTTAGCAGCTTCCTAAGGCGAAATCGTAGAACCTTGATTATGCATTCTCCACGTGCAAATTACCATCCGCCATGTTTCAGTCACTGGGTATGTTGGTTGAGAAGTCAGTAGCTGAACATTATGCTTCTGAGGGTGTTAAAAATGGCCTTGTCCTGAATCAATGGTTAATTTGAGCTCCAAAGGAGAGTTGCATCAAGTGATTACAGTTTAGAATACATTCCCATAGTAATCAGGGTCATGTACACAATCAGGACCCCAAAATTAGGTAAATTATTGGCATAGAGGCACTGGGGAACAGGAAAATGAGCTCACATTCCGAACAGGGCCAAGCACAGTGCCCCTGCTGGGCCCTCTGTGCAGCAACTGGGAGAAGGATGGCAAAAATGTGAGAGCTGGGGAAGGGGAGAATGCGATCCCAGGAAAGCTGAGATGCCACAGAATGTTCCAGAGGGAGACAGCGACTAGAGTGGCTTGGTAGACGCTAATGATGCTGAAAAGAGTAAGAAACCAGGAGCTGGACGTGGTGGTTCACATGTATGAGTTCCAGGGCAGCTCTGGCTACAGGGAGACCCTGTGTCAGAAAACAAAACCAAACAAAATAAAAGCAAAACAAAACAAAGAAACCTGGAGAAAGCTCCTTTGCCCTGTTGCTGCTTTAGATTTGCCTTGTTTCTGCTAGGGACTGGCCTGGGGTGGGAGCTTCTGGAAGCTTCTAGAACCCCCTCTGCTTTTCTTAATGGAGGACAATCCTGGAGCCCGTGAACCAGAGGGAAAGGGACTCCCTACCTGCCTTCTTTCTTCCATCCAAGTAACATAACCTAATTGAGAAGTCAGTCACTGCAAAAGCGATGCAATTGAATAATAAGAAGTTTGTCTGTGAAAGGGAGAAGGCCTAAAAAGTAGAGTCCAGGAATCTGGTGGAGAGACATTGCCTTTAAAATGAGAGGCCATTGAGCACAGCAGGGTGCCGAGGGAAAAGTGTGGAAGTGGGGAAAGTTGAAGGAAGAGGAATGATTGACAGCACCTGGCAGCTGAGGAGGGTGGCAGGGAAAGCAGGATGGAGAGGCTGTGCCTGTGTTGGTGAGTCAGCAAGCCCTCACTGTCCTGTGCCACACAGACTGTTACCTCTGTGCAGTGCAAAGCCAGGGGGATACAGTGGGCAGCAGGTGACGGGGGTGTGTTAAGAACCTAAAAGAAAAGCATCCTATCTTTAAACCAGGAATTTTAAAAATCTATCCCAAGAAAATATTTTGAAATACAAGAACAATTTATAAGTTGTTTTATTTATTTGTAAGACTGTAAGTATTGGGGGGAGAGGGGCAAGAAAAATTAGAATGCTCAGCCATAAAAGGATAGGTGAAAATTATGCTATAGAAATAAGTTAATTTAAAATGATGTTTCAGAAATTTTATTTAATGTCATAGCAAAAACGTTTGTGATATAACAATAAGTATTTAATGCAGGATTTAGAATTCCTTAAAAAGTCTACATGGGATGGGACAAATATAGCAAATACTAATTTTTTTCTTGAAGGGCATTAATAAACCATGGTTATTTTCTTCTTATGTTAAGATTTTGTATGTATATGCATATGTACATACATGTTTGTGAGTGGGTGCACGTGTGCACATGTGCTCACATGTGTGGTGAAAGGACACCCTTGGGTATCATACATTCCTCAGTCACCTCCATTTTTGTTTAAGCCAGGGCCTCTCATTGGCCTAGAACTTTAGTGCTGCCTACCTGACCACGGAGTTTCCAGAGACATGCCTGTCTCCATCCTCCATCTCACCATGCTGGGATTGCAAGCGCATTCCACCATGCCTGACTTTTCACAAGCGTGCTGGGGATGGAACTCAGACCCTCAAGTGTACCAGACAAGGCCTTCACCAATTGAGCCATCTTTACAGCCCCTGGTTAAAAAACGTTACAATGAATATAATTAGGATGATAAATTAAGGGTCTGAAATGTTTAACCAAGACCATTATTAAAAAGCAAACAACTGCACATTTCCTGTCGCTAGTATTTTAATGTCTGTATTTAATGCCTAAATCACGCTTGTTTATCACAGGTCATCCAGAAATTTATCCATTAGTATTAACTACCAAGACCCAGGAAATATTTAACTGCCGAGTTGACGAAGACATCACAGATGAACAGTCCTATAAGCTCATCAAAAAAGAAGCTATCTTGGCAGACTTGCAAAATCGAGCTGCAGTATCTGATTTCCACCCAGTCAAAAAAATTGTCCTGGCAAGTACAATATCACCCATAATTCTCAGTTCTCCCTCAAGAATATTCTAGAACATAGCACAGGCTGGGGAGGTTTTTTTTAATTCAAATCTGGCATTAGACTTTACTTTCTGAAACTGACAGGTTGCCCAGACCCCCTGGGAATCCTGTTTGAGGATCCTTGGTAAAAAAAAAAAAAACAAAATCAAGAATACTCTTCTTTGCCCCTTTTAGTTAGAATGGAAATTTAGCCAGGAAGGTGATGCATATATATATATATATATATATATATATATATATATATATATATATCTCTCTCTCCCCTGGGCTTTTGG
>NW_008360332.1:6489757-6498257 GCF_000622305.1 Nannospalax galili
ATATATATATCCCTCTGTCCCCTGGGCATTTGGGAGGCCGAAGCAGGAGGATCTTAAGTCTAAGGCCAGCCTGGGATACAAAGCAACTTCCAGGCCAGCCTGAGCTACAAACTGAGACCCTGTCACAAAAGAAAAACAAATACACAAAAGCATCTTGTTTAATTCATTGTTTTGGTCCTGATTTGCCTCCAAGCATGTTACAGACCACACATAAGTAAATAAATAAAATTCATGCCTTCCTCTGCTTTTGTGTGTGTGTGTTATGTGTAGCGTATGTACTTGTTCCTGGGGTAGGAGGTATGTGTTCCTGTGGGTGTGAGGGTGTGTATGTACAAGATTCTACTGGGGGAGGGGTGCCTTTGTGAGCACAGGTAAATATGCATGTGGAGGTCAGAGATCAACATCAGGTGTCTTCCTCAATCGATTTTTTTTTTGGACAGGTTTTCTCACTGAACCTGGAATTCACGGATTGGGCTAGGCTGGCTGGCTGGCCAAGGAGTTTGAGAACCCCCCTGGCTTCCCTGAATCCAATGTTGGGATTACAGAAAACACTATACCCTGTTTTCTCCTTGGGTCCTGGGATATGAACTCAAGTCCTCATGCCTGCATAGCCACCATGCAAGCAGCAGAGCCATCCGCCCAAGCCCAGTGCTTCCTCCTACTAGAAATGAAATCCCACAGTAAACTTCCATGGATCCATATCCACTGTGGGGGTTTTGGTGGTTTTGGGGGGTTTTTTGGTTTTGGGTTTTTTTTTTGTTTTTTTTTTTTTTTGGACAGGCTCTCCCTGTAGCCCCAGCTGACCTGGAACTCGCTATGTAGACCAGGCTGGGCTTGAACTCACAGAGATCTGCCTGCCTCTGCCTCCCAAGTGCTGGGACTGAAGGCTTGCACCACTACACCTGGCTTAATTATATTTTTAAGAACATTTTAATCAAGTAACTGGGATTTGGGGTTAGCTGGCAAATTATGACTGCATTTATCTTTGAGAAGTTGGCAATTCCGTGTCTACATCGGAATAAACAAGGTGAGCTGACCCTTAACTCTCTGTTGACTCTATTTACACAGGAATACCCTGGAGATGAGCTTCTTCTTGTTTATGACAAAGACTTCAAATACGGGCTTAACTTCTATCTCATTGGAACCGAAGAGGGCAAGGGAAACTATTTAAATGTAAGCAAATCCTAAACCCTTGCAATCTGATAGCTGGAGGAATCCATTCCTCTCTCATGCATGGTGTGACCAGCCCTTGTTCCCTGTTCCCTGGCCCAGGTACAGTGAAGGTTAAGCAATGGCACCAGTAGATCCTGTTTCCAAGGCTGGAAACATAGCCGTGTATATATGCATATATATTGCACAGTGCACTGTATTTTATGGCAGTTCATGAAATACTTACTATTCTTATTGCCAGTACACATTTCCCTGAAGATATTCATTTGGTTGTCCATCTTTTTCACTATCACATGTAAATCAGCAGTGAACATCTTGGTTTTATCTATTGTAAGTGTATGGTGAGTATGGTTCTTTGGTATGTGTACATGCAGATGTGTGTGCATGCTTGTAGAGGTCAGAGGTCAACATCAGTTCTCTTCTTCAATCACACTCCACCTTATCTTTGGAGTCAGAGTGTCTCACTGAACCTGGAGGCCACCTATTGGTTAAGCTGATTGGCCAGCAAGCTCCAGGAATCCCGTCTCCACTTCCCCAACACTGTGGTTATAGGCATGGGCCACCACACCTGGCTTTTTGGGGGAGCTAGGGATCCAGGCTCAGGTCCTCACGCTTGAACAGCAAGTACGTTACCGGCTGAACCATCTCCCCAGCCTCCATTGGCCCACTCCTAGCATTCAGAGGTTATCACATTCATTCATATTTATATTCCTCTCATCAGCCTTTCAGGAATTCAGAGAAAATGCGTTTTCTACTTTAGTCATCGAGTTCAGAATATGCATTGTTCCTGAAGATGGGCCTCGAATGCTGTTTTCTTCACCTGTGCTGCTTCCTTTCCTCATCTTTTCCTCTTCTTACCACCTTCCTCTGTCCTTTGTGTCTTTCTTGTTCAGTCTTTATTCTTCTCCCTCCCATTTTTTAATGGCTGAGTTGATTTCTAAAAACATAAACATAAAATAGGAAGTGCCTACGAACTGACATGAAACTACAGTTTATTGTCACGAACTGACATGAAACTACAGTTTATTGTGAGATCTATATGCCTATATACACGGCTATAAATATAAATTTGGTCACATACTTTAGAATGTTGCTGATTCTGCTCTAGCCCCCAGAGGTACCTGAGGAACAGGAAAAACCCAAGGAGCTTGCTCCTGAAGACCTGTACGTCTACAAACCACCTGTCTCTAAGCCTTGGGTTTCTTTGGGAAGTGAAAAAGAAATTGAGGAGGAATCCATTAAGGACTCTAAAAAGCAGGTCAGTGGCTTAACTGTGATCACCAGTCTTTTCTCCCTTGTAGCTAAACATCACTTATTCCTAAGAAATCTCTAAATTTTTCTGTGTATACTATAGAAGTATTTTTTTTAAAGAATGGTACCTTTCTTTGATATGTGTTATGGATTGAATCTGTCTCCCCAAAAGGATGTGTTGGAGTCCTAAGCTCTAGTACCTCAGAGTGTGACCCTATTTAAAAGTAGGATCTTTGCTGATACAATTAGCTACAATGAGATCACAGATAGGATAGAGCCCAAATCCAATTTGACTAGGGTCCTCATGAGAAGATGGCCATGTGTGGCCACAGACAGAATGCCTTGTAAAGATGGTAGAGGGCTGCACCTCTAGCTCCCAAGGCTTTGGTTCAATTTCCAGCAACACATACACACGTACACACACACACACACACACACACACACACACACACACACACCATGAGGCAGAGACTGGAGAGAAGGAATATATATTTATGATCCAAGACACACTGAGGATTCCTGGCTGGCACCAGAAACTGGGAAAGAAGTGAAGTCAAATTCTCCCTTAGCCCTCAGCAGGAGCCAACTCCTCCAGCACCATGAGCTCGGGCTTCCGGTCTCCATAGCTGTAAAAGAACAAATCTGTATGCTTTAAGCCATCCAGGCTGTGGTAGTTGGTTATGGCAGCACCAGGAAATGAACAGAGTGGCACTCCCTCCCAGAGTGACTCTGGAGAAGAGAATTTGTGTGCAGTAGCATACGAAAGTGTCCCATGAAACAGCAGGACAGCAGCAGGTGTGAGGGGAACCCTGCAAGGGAGCAAGCTCACTAAAGTCCCTAGAGGAAAGGCTTTGGCCTGAATCTATACAGGAGCTCAGGAGTACAAATTACACCTCAGGGTTGTCCCAAACAGAAGCCAAGGAGATGGGCTTCCATGTGCCTCCTACCAGATCCACTGCTGGTCAAGATGTAGACTAGCAGTCACCTGTACCTACAAAGAGGTCTCAGTCATGCTGAACGGTCTTCCATAGAGGAACAGTGGTTGTAGCCTTGTGGGAACAGAAGGCACGTGGAGCTGGAGGGGGGACAGCAGGGGTCCACGAGGGTCTGAGAGGGTCTGGGCACACCAAAGCTGTGCACCACATATTTATTTTCCTCCAGGGACTTCATTAGGTCCCTTTGCTGCTTCTGTTTTTTGCAGGTGACATACATGATTTCTCAAAAACGATGTAAATTTGGTACGCCAGTTACGTTCTCTGACCTGAATGCTTCCAGTAACAAAGATGCCTACATTGAATGTGCATCCTACCCAGATAAAAACTATACCCTGCAGCAAATGGAGAAAGATGTTGGCATGCAAGTCACCCCCCAGGTCAGGGGCATCAGCACCCAGACAAAATGGTAGGTATGAGATGGGTTTAGTTATTTTTCAGACAATTACCATAAAATCTTCCATGTTGATTTTAAGAGATCTTTATAATAGATACAAATTGATTGATAATAATGACATAGATTTCCACAGATTATTCAATTCAAGAAGGTCAAAGTATGCTCCCCAACATTTCCCTTTAAAAAAAAGTCTTAGGAAATGAGATACAATTTTATACTAAAAAGTGTGAAGTGGGAAAATGAGAAATGGAGTAAATATTCACAGTGCTGGCTGCCTCTCACCCGGACTATTACTATTGCCTCCTGGCAGCTACAATATAAGCTAAGGGACTTTGTTTATTTGCTTATTTGTTTGTGACAGGGTCTCACTGTATAGCTGAGGATGGCCTAGAACTTGCTATGTGTTCCAGGCTAGCCCTGAATTTGCAGCAGTCCATCTGCTTCAGCCTCCCAAGTGCTGGAATTACCACCACTCCAGTTCTAGGTCACCATCAATATACCTTACATTGGACTGTCTTGCTTTGCCAACTGGATTTCTAATTTGATTTGCCGCTGCTTAAAAAAAAAAAATCCATCCAGAGTCCAAGGGATGATATTTACAGTCTTTTTCCCTTTGTGACATGGTAGACAGAAATATGGTAGAACAGTAAAAGATGCTGACAAGTTCTGAAGCAGAGGAGAGACAGGATGAAAAGGTGTGACGAGGACCCGGACGGTGTACACTGAAGGGCAGGAGAAAGAAAGCCTGCAATTGAAGAGCCTGGCCAAGAGGGAGCCTGCTGTAATTAACTTAGGTATCATCAGTAAACAGGAAAGTGGGAACAGGAAGGAGATACATATACACACAAAACCATCATCAAAACCAATAATCGCTGGCTGTTGCCTAATATCTCTTTTCTTTGCAGTAAGACTCTTCACAATGGTTGTCCCTGCTCTCTAGTTCTGTGCTCTCATCTACCATTCCATTCTGTGCCCCCTCCAAGCTATCTCATCAAAGTCCCAGATCACTGAGTCCAGTTATGCATTTCCAGACCTTCCCTTGTTTCACTTCTTAACAGTATGTGAAAGCATTGACTCTCTAGGACTGTTTCTTCCATTAATTGATTGACAAGTCATATAGATCCCTCCTAACTCCCTGTATTAGTTACTTTTCTGTTGCTGTGATAAAATACAGACTAAAGCAACCTGTAGAAAGAAGAGTTTATTTGGCTTATGATTCCAGAGGGTTAAGAGAGTCCATACTAGTGGGGCGGCATGGCGGCAGAAGTGGCCAGAGCAGAAAGCTGAGCACTCACATCTTCAAGCAGGCATAGGAAGCAGAGAGAGAGAGAGAGAGAGAGAGAGAGAGAGAGAGAGACAGAGAGACAGAGAGAGACAGAGACAAAGAGACAGAGAGACAGAGAGACAGAGACAGAGACAGAGACAGAGAGACATATAGGGAATGTGGCAAGGCTTAAGAATGCTCAAAGCCCACCCCCAGTGGCGTGCTTCCTCAGGCAAGGCTGCACCTCCTAAAACCTCCCAAAACAAAACCTCCCCAAACAACAGTACCAACAGGGGACAAAATGCCCAAATACTCAGAGCCTGTGGGGGACATTTTCATTCAAACTACCACATTCTACTCCCTGGCCCTCATAGGCTTACGAAGTCTCCATAGTCTTTACCAGTCTCAATACTATTCAAAAGTCCAGAGTCCAAAGTCTCTTCTGAGATGCAAGGTAATCGCAACTGTAAGCCCCTGTAAAATCAAAAGACAAATTACATACTTCCAACTATACAATGGAACCAAATACACATTCCTATTCCAAAAGGAAGGAATGTGGGCATACTGGGAAAAATACTGGACCAAAATAAGACCCAAAACCATCAGCTCAAACATTAAATCCAGTAGCTCTGTGTCTGATTTCTGGGTCTTTACTTCCAAAGAGCTTAGATGGCTCTGCCCCTCCAGCTTTGCTGCATGCAACATAATCTCTCTCTTGGGCTGGTACCACTCCCTGTATGCAGCTCTCCTTGGCAGATGTCTCACAACTCTAGCATCTCCAAAGTCTTGGGGTTTCCACAGCCAACCAGGATTCACCTTCACATCTTCACACAATGGCTTCTCAGGGCCTGTTTGTCCATCAGGACCTTCTTTATGCAGAGACACCCCTGCTGCATGTTGCCTGGCCTCAACAGGTTGGCTCTCTGAAACCACAGAAGAAGAACCAGCGACCTCTTCATTCTTGTATCCTTCATGTCTCTAAAGCCAAGCATGTCTCTCTTGACCCTGCCAAGTTTGGCTGTCAGTTTGGGATGGGCCGTGACCAGTTCCTCCACATTACCAGCAGCTCTGGAGCTACATTGCTCTCAACACTACTTTCTTCCAGGCTTCTGCTAGAATGGACTGTTAACCTCTGATGGAAGCAGTCAACCACTTGTCTAGTCCAAACTTCCAAAGTCTTCCATATTCCTCCAAAACCCCACATGGTCAGGTTCTTCACAACAACACCCCACTCCTGGTACCAACTTCTGTATTAGTTACTTTTCTGTTGCTGTGATAAAACACTGACCAGAGCAACTTATAGAAGGAAAAGTTTATTTGGCTTACAATTCCAGAAGGCTAGAGTCCATGGAGGAGAAGGCATGGCAGCAGAGGCTGGAGCAGAAAGCCAAGCACTCACATCTTCAAGCAGGCATAGGAAGCAGAGAAAGACTAGAAGTCTGCCGAGACTCAGGAACTCTCAAGGCCACACCTCCTAAAACTTCCCAAAGACAGCACCACCAACTGACAAAGTGTCCGAATACTTGGAGCCTACAGGGGACATTCTCATTTAAACCAATGCCCTCCCTATTAGTTCCTTTTCAGTCTTTTACTGACTTTTCCTCTTCCTCATTAATAATAATTTGAGGACCCCCAAGGCTATTTGACTTTTGCCTTTTCTCTCACTGAACTAATCCTGGGGAGACTTTACCTAGGGCCTATAGTATTTCCTGTCATCTCTTTGATGATGACTCCCAAATCAACATATTCAACTTCATTCTCACTGCTGAACTCCACACACATTTGTCCATCTTCTTACTTGAGTGTCTAAAAGGTATCTCAAGTTTGAACACCTAATAGCAAACTTCATTTTTCTATTTCTAAGCCTGAAACCTGAATCTTCCTCATCCTAATAAGTGGTAATAATAGTCTCCTAATTATTCAGACCAAAACTGTATCCATGGCTGTGCCCTGAACCACATCATGTTCATCTTTTGAATGTGGTAAATCCTCCTGATAGAGCTGCAACTGCTCATCCTTTCCTTCCTACCTCTGCCCTTCATGAAAGCCACAGTAATCATGTGAGACTGTCACACAGACGCTGTACCCAGTCAAAGTCCTTCAGTGGTTTCCCATCCCACAGGAGCCTGTAAGGCCTCTCATGACCTGGATCCCCTGTACCCCCTCTTGCACTTAGTTCTCCCAGCTCCCTTTGCTCATTCATGCTGTCCACACTGACTTCTTGTTCTTGAATCCACCAAGCATATTCATGCCTGGTGTATTAGTCACTTTTCTGTTGCTGTGATAGAAACACTGACCCAAGCAACTTATAGAAAGAAGAGTTTATTTGAGCTTACGGTTCCAGGGGAATTACAGTCCGTCGTGGCAGGGACGCATGGTGGCTGGAGGTGGCTGGACCAGGAACAGCAGAAGCTAAGCTTTCACATCATCACACAGGCACAGGAAGCAAGAGACCGGCCAGAGATCTGGCAAGGCTTAAGAACTCTCTAAGCCCACCCCCAGTGACGTGCTTCCTCCATGATAGCCACACCTTCTAAAACCTCCCAAAACAGCGCCATCATCTGGGGACAAAATGTCCAAACACTTGGAGCCTATGGGGGACATTTTCATTCAAACCACCATACCTGGTATGTTTATACTTACAGAATGCTCTTCCTCCAGGTATCTTCAGGGTCCCTTCTCTCCTTCATGCAGTTCAAAATAAGCATTCCCTGGCACTCCTGTAGAAAAGCGACAGTCCAATTGCCGTTTGTCCCGACTGTTTGTCTTCATGGTGCTCTCATAGCTTCACACATATTTTTCACTGTATTTTCTCTCACACTCTGCCCCTAGAATTTAAGCTCCATGTTCCATTTACTCTGTGTGTCTAGATCCTAGGACAGGTCTTGGCATGCACCTTTTCAAAGGAGGGGGAAAAGGAATGGAGCAAAGGAAAAGTCTTGGAGGGGGTGGAGTTAAGGGAGACTGTGCAGCATGGTGCACTGAAGAGCAGTGTTGGGGGGCGGGGGGACAAAGACAGAGACAGAACTCATGACCAGAAAAATGGGCTCAGAAATGGCTCAGAGGTTAAGAACACTTGCGGTTCTTCCAAAGAACACGGTTCAATTCCCAGCCCTCACATAGCAGCTAACAATCATCTGTAACTTCAGTTCCAGGGGATCCGCCACCCTCTTCTGGCCTATGTGGAGCATTGCACATGTGTGGTGCACTTACATGCAGACAAAACATTCATACACATAAAATAAAAATAATAAATAAAGCCGGGCGTGGTGGCGCATGCCTTTAATCCCAGCACTCGGGACGCAGAGGCAGGCAGATCTCTGTGAGTTCAAGGCCAGCCTGGTCTACATAAGGAGTTCCAGGACAGCTAGGGCTACAGGGAGACACTGTCTCAAAAAGACCAATAATAATAATAATAATTAAATA
>NW_008360332.1:6498299-6520746 GCF_000622305.1 Nannospalax galili
ACCAAGTTAGAAGTCATGAAAGTGTGATATTAAAGGCAGGACACTGGCTGAGAGATAGGTCAGAACCCGTGAATAAACTGACAGGCTAGAACTGAAGGAAGAGAAGAAAAAGATAAGGATCTCTAGTCACATCCTGGAGGGGATGAGGACTTCAGACCCAGAAACACCTACACGGGATAGCAAAACAGAAAGGAGTGGTAATCTCAAAGCCAAGTCAGTCAGGATACCAGCAAGTCCCAGGAAGGAGTCAGCCAGACCAAACTCAGGAGGCAGACTCAGCAGGAGCAGTGAGCCTGTAATGAAGCACAGTCCTTTGGATATAGTAGGTTCTCAATAAATGCTGACCAATAACAATAGCAACAGCTGTTTCCCTGGAGAGAGGGAGTACATAGACCAAAAGTAAGAAGTCTTGACCCACAAAGTGAAAGAACGACCAATCTGAACTCAAACGATTCAGACTCAGGTGAATGGGAGAATGCTGGTGCTGCCTTACCAGATCGGGGCATTAGGAAAGGCGGACGGTGTGAGGTCAGGGAGACAACTCGTGATGCTGATTGAAGGTGTCGTGAAAATTCAGCGATGAGCTGCAGAGAGTGATGATGGTGAGGCAAATATTTAGAGCATTCCCCTCTGCGCACATCAACTCAGTTAATCCTCACTGAGGCCCTCAACAGGAGACTCTATTCCCATTTTTCAAGTAAAGAATCAAAGGTTCAAAATGAAAGTTCATATGGTGTTGTAGTTCGATTTAGCACTAGCCTAACATTTATTTTTGGCATTTTTATTGAATTTTTGCAATTTTTATACAATATAGTTTGATGTTATTTAGACCTGCCCCCCACACACTGCCCTCCACCCAATTAATGAACTCTCTTATATATACAATATGGCCTATAGAGTATGATTTGTGTCTCCCAATGTCCTTCAGGGCGGATCCATTCACTAGACCCACCAAGAGTCCCAACCCTGTAAGACACTGTCTTTCCCCACTCCCAGCAGCCATCAATTGCCAAAAGTTCCTTAGGTTTGATTGGGATTTCTTACCCACTTCCCCATGTCTATGCTGGGATTTTGTCTTTGAGTTTGCATAGGACTTGTGCACGCTGTCACCATTGCTGTGAGTTCATATGAGTAACTGACCAGCTATCTAGAAGATTCTGTGGTCATCCACCCCCTCTGGCTCTTAACAATCTTTCCACTTCCTTTTCCACAATGATCCCTGAGCCTTGGGAGGCAGAGGTTTGAAACAGCTGTCCTATTCAGAGATAATGTCTCTGCAGCCTCTTGTTCTCTGCACATCGGTTAATTGTGGGTCTCTGTGTTAATCACCCTCTGCTGCAAAAGGAAATTTCCCTGGTGAGAGTTGAGAGATGCATTCATCCTAAGTAAATATAGAGGTTGCATTGAAGATGTGTCACTTAGGGTTAAGGGTCTTACAGACACTTATTCTCTGTGTTACATCAGTTCTGGAATTCTGTAATAGTTTCCTATCTGTTGCAAAAGAGCTTTGTTGATGAGGGGTGAAATGTACACTTTTGCTAATATTTTTTAGCCCCAAAATCTCTCTCTCACACACATACATACACACACACACACACACACACACACACACAAATAGATAAATAAAACTCCATGTTTAGAACATAATTTATATTGAAGTACTAATAAATGGTTTTGCTCAGAACAATAAAACAAGTCACCCTTAAAAAATAAGAGTGACTCGGTTACATTGCTATTTCCATAAAATCGGAGACCTATTTCTTATCCCTGCCTGGAGGAAGTTAAAGGTGAAAATGAAATCTGAGCCCAAGTCTCTCAGGTTTCAATATCAATATTCTTTCTTACCACCACTCAGCCTTCTGCCGTGGATAGCAATATAGCAAGAAAGAAAGAGTTGTTCTAGTAAACATACTATTAAACATACTTAAAACCCTTTCACCTTTCTGCCTGATTACTATTTAATATATTTGCCTCTCACAGCAACAATTTACTAATGCTTGTTCAACAAACACATTAAATATCTAGTATTTTATCGAACACATCAAGTATGCCAGGCATGCTTCTCAAAGCTTTGCACATATAAACACTTCCCATTTTTACACTGACTCTGTGGTGCTATAAGAATTTCATTTACAATGAAAAAAATAGCCTCAGGTAGCTCAGAGTCACATGATTAGCAGTTGAACCAAGCTTCCAAGCCAGGCAGCCTGTCCTAAGTCCTCACTGATAACGATTGTGCCATCTGCTATTTCCCAGCCCCACAGCCTAGAACCCAAGGCTCACCCAGTCTGGTGAGACTGAGGATGAAGGTACAACATGTTCGTGGTGCAGAAAGTCCTAGAAGCCATCTTGTTAAAGCTCACCTCCAGGGAGTCATACTATTGCTGCCTGATTAACTAAGTCCTCCTTCTGTGTCTTAGAACACGGCTCTTCGCCTTCCTGTGGCTGGTATTTGAAGCTGGGTAATTCTCTTCAGAGGGAGGGTTTTATTGTGCTTTGCAGGGTGCATAGGGCCTCTGAGCTCTACCCCCTAGATTACACTAGCATTCTCAGTGACACCTAACACTGTTTCCAGACTTCACCAAATGTTCCCTGAGGAAGTGGGACAGATTGTGCCTGTGAGGGAGCACAGATTTAGGGGTGGGAGATGGCTCAGTGGGCCAGAGTACTGGCTGTTCAAACATGAGGACCCCCACAGAAAGCCAAACATGGTTGCACTCCCACCTGTTTAACACTATGGGGCGTAGGGGCGCAGCAGAGGCCCAAGGACCACTGGGACTTGTTGGCTCTGGAAGCAGACAGAGATCCTGTCACGAGGGAATAAGGCAGAGAATAGAGCAGCGTCCCCTCTGGCCTCCTCACATGTGTGCACAAGCATACTCACACATACAAGCACACACCTGTACACATAAACCACCTGCATACACCACGTACACATACACACAGAAACAATCAGAGAAAGAGGAGAGGAAAGGAGAAAAAAACAATAAAAGTAGATTTGACAAATATCAATTGAAAGAAACCATTAGGGAACTGAACTATGACATATATAGGGAATCTGGTTGAAGGGGGTATAGGAATTTCTTTTTTTTTCCAATTTTTATGTTATGGCCGGGCATGGTAGTGCATACTTTTAATCCCAGTACTTGGGAGGCAGAGGTAGGTGGATCTCTGTGAGTTCAAGGCCGGGCTGGTCTACATAGCAAGTTCCAGGCCAGCTGAAGCTACAGGAGACCCTGTCTCAAAATACCCAAAACTAAAAAATTGATGTTATGTGTTTGACTATATTGCTTGAGTGTATATAAGTGTACTCGTGTTGTGCAATGCCCATGGAGGTCAGAAGAGGGCATCAGATCCCTTGGAACTGGAGTTATGGACAGTTGTTAATCACCATGTGGGGGCTGTGATTCAAATCCCCGTCTTCTGCAAGAACAGCCAGTGCTCTTAAATGCTGAGCCATCTCTCCAGCCCCAGGAATTTCTTTATAGCTGCATCCTTCTTAGAACTTTTCTGTATTTTTTAATGATTTATAAGTAAAAAACGTACAAAGTTAAGATCTTTTAAAATTAATTTATATTGGCATATATTCACTGTATACAGTACTGGGTTTCAAAAGGATATGTCAATGTACTTTGACCATGTTCTCCCGCAACCTTCCTACATCATTCATCCCTCTCTCTTACTAGTTCCCAAGACCTTTTTATTATGTTGAAAAAAAGGATGTGTAGATTTTGTTAATATCAATTTTATATAGTAAAGAAAAATAGCAAGGTAAAATATTTCTATATAAATGTCCTGGTATCTCTGGCACAGAAATGAACATTTGGCCTGTCATTAACTGTACTCAATCTTTTATATATTAGGACATTTCCTAAAAATGCTACTACACAGTATTATCCAAGAGAATTCTCAGAAGAGGAAAAAGAAAAACTCAGACAATCAAAGACTTTGGCTGACTTTCTCAACACCGTGTCTACAGGGTAAGAAATGATAGATTAAAAACTTTAAACATAAAATGTATATGCTTGTGTATAATAATGGGTCTCGAGAAGCACTTTCACGTGTGGCACTTAGAACAGAAGTATGGGGACAGTTGTTGGAGGGGCATGAGTCTTGGTCTTCCCTGCCCTTTTTCTGTTGCTAAGCTACCAGAGACCTCACATGCTAAGGCCACACCAAACACAGAACAGTTCTTCTGTGAAATGCTTGAGACCAGAGGGTTACAGATTTCAGATTTTTTTTTCATATTTGAGAATATTTAATCTGTATTTGATGGGCTATCTTGTGGCTGGCACCCAAGTCTAAACACAAATTTATTTATGCTTCATGTACACCTTATACACATAGCCTGAAGACCCCTTTATACAATTTTTGTTTGTTTTGTTTTTGAGATAGTGTCTCCCTGTGTAGCCCAGGCTGGCCTTGAACTCGGTCCTCCTGTCTTAGCCTCCCAAGTACTGGCATTACAAACATGTGCCACCATATCTGGCTTTAAACAGTAGTTTTAATAACTTTGTACATGAAAGAGAAGTATGGGTTTTTTCTGTTTGTGATGTTATGTCCACACTCAAAAAAAGTTTCAGGTTTTGAGTTTTGGGATTGGGGCTGCTGTGTCTGTATTTGTATTTACCATGGTTTCTTTGCAGATCTCTCTGTACTTCCTTGCTCTCCTTCTCACTTCATTGACCTTTGTAGAGCCACAAGAATGCCTGCAGGTAGCTGTTGGGGGGGTGATTATTATGGTGAAACTATCTGTAGGACCATCTTTGTGAATAAGAATCTGAATTCAATCAGATGTGCTTTGGGGTACATCACTGTTATCATGAATTCTGTGTTGCCGCCACACTTTCTGGCTCTGAGAGATGAAGAGAAGGGAAAGGATCTGAGAGGAGGGAGAAGAGGAGGGCAGGGGAGGAGAAGGGACTGAAAGGAGGTGGGCTAATGAGATGACTCAGTAAGTAAAAGTGCTTGGTGTGCAAGCCGAATGACCTGAGTTAAATCCCTGGAACCCAAAGTGAAAAGAGCCTCTGGCTTCCACAAGTATACTCACACACTTGTGTGTGAGTAATAATAGATTGAATTTTTTTTAAGAGAAAAAGAGGACTGGGGAGACAGCTCAGCCAATAAAGTACTTGCCTAGAGAGAACAAGGATCTGAGTTGGATCCCTGGCACTGGGGTGTCATGCTTAGAGTAAGTACTAGTGGGCTGGGCGGCCTCACCTGTAATCCTAGCTTGGTGGTTTGAATGAGAATGTCCCCCATAGGTTCCAAGTATTTGAACACTGCAGTTTGGGAGGTTTAGGAGGTGTGGCCTTGCTAGAGGAAGCATGTCACTGGGGGTGGGCTTTAGCCTTCTCTGCTTCCAAGTTTGTCCCTCTGCTTCCTGTGCTTGTTTGAAGATATGAGAAATCAACTTTTCTACTCCGACTGCCTGCTGCCATGTCTCCTCTGCCATGATGGACGCTATCCTTCTGGAACTTTAAGCCCAATAAACTCTTCCTTCTTTCTATAAGTTGCCTTGGTCATGGTGTTTTATCAGAGCAACAGAAAAGTAACTAATACACTCAACTTTGGGGAGGTAGAGGCAGAAGATCAGGAGGTCATCTTGGAGTATATGAGACTGTCTCAAACAAAACAGAAGGGAGGGAGGGAGGGAGGGAGAGAGGGACGGAGGGAGGGAGAGAGGGGTTATAAAAGTTGATAGAAGCCAGGCGTGGTGTCGCACGCCTTTAATCCCAGCACTTGGGAGGCAGAGGCAGGGGGGTCTCCGTGAGGTCGAGGCCAGCCTGGGCTATATAAAGAGTTCCCGGTCAGCTGGGGCGACAGAGAGACGCTGGCTCAAAAAGAACAAAAAAAAAAAAAAAAAATGATAGAGCAACAATTGGTCCAAAAAGGAAGCTGACATATAACTCATTTAAAGCCTGGAGAGGAGCTTCATTAAGATAGAGAATAAGAGCTGGGTGTGGTAGTACCTGCCTTTAATTACAGCACTCAGGTGGCAGAGGCAGGCAGTTCTCTAAGATTGAGGCCAGCCTGGTCTACATAGTGAGTTCTAGGTCAGCTGCGGGGAGACCCTGTTTTAAAAAAAAGTGGGGGAGGGGGCGGAGAATGAGAAATAGGGAGGAAGAGAGAGGGGTTTGGGGTAGGAGGAGAGAGAGGAGAGGGAGAGGGAGAGGCACAAGGAGAGAGAGAAGCTGCCATGAGAGAGATGGTGGCTGGGGGCGGGGGGAGGCTGTCAGAGGAGCCTCTTCAAAGAGTCTTTATCTCTGTACCAAATCTCTGAGCGGGGGAGCTGAGGAGTCTCAGACCAATCCCTGTGTCCCTTTCGAAGCTATATGATGGTTATACCTAAGTAAATAAACAGCCTGACTCACAGCTTTAGTTTTAAGGCCAAGAGTGGACCTAAACTCTGAGAAGCACCTGTTCCTTCAGATGTGTCACAGAACTGTGGGCTTCGTGTGTGTGTGTGTGTGTGTGTGTGTGTGTGTGTGTGTGTGTGTGAGAGAGAGAGAGAGAGAGAGAGAGAGAGAGAGAGAGAGAGAGAGAGAGAGAGAGAGAGAGAGATCCCCTCACTGGAAATTTGCCGCTTCCAGTGCTTTGATGTGTTAAACAAGCACACTCACATTCATTCACTATCTCGGTGGAGCACAAAGTGGGTCATGAGGGATTAAGGCCTTATGCTCAGGTCACCAGAGCAGAGGGCTCAGTGTGCTTGTTTACAGTATAAATGGTAACCTTTTTGGTTGCAAGAGTAAATAAAAGTCTTTAGGACAGATTGTGTCCGGATTATAAAAGTCATTCCTACAAATCCCCAGAACAAAGGAAAGGTCTGACTTTTTATAACCTCTTGGGGGTGACAGGAGGTTTCACATCCCATGATTTAGTTCAGCATAGTATACAAGGAGCATGGAGGAGCCAGGTACCATAAACTGAGAGCTGTCAAGTCACAGCACAGACTGCTTCTTAACTCTATCCCAGAGAGAGCTGCAGGGAGGCGTGGCCTGATCCAGGCTATGGGCTCAGGCCTAAAGGTGCAGGTTCTGACAAGGAGTTTTGGGGGGTTTGGTGGTGGTGGTTTTAATTCCCTCCTTAACACAGGAAAGAGAACCCAGACCCAAAAGAGAGGAAAATTTGCACAAGAATTGTAATAGCACTGGTCAGAGTAAATAAAAAGCCTACACTGCTTTCCTTCCGCCTTTAAAACTGTGGTTTATTGTTTAATATTTTTGAATTAATATTAAGATGAATTTGCGTCTAGAGGCCAGCCCAGAATAGAATAGCATCTAAAATAAACCCAAGTGAAACCATCACTGGCCAAAGAAGAAAATGATGAGAGAAACTTCAAAGGGACTCAAGAAGCAACAAAGCAACAAGTGGGGGTTCCAAACAGCAGTGATCCCACAGGCCTTCACCCAGGCAGGAGACTGGCCAGCCTCCAGTTCAGTACTTCTTAGAACATTTGCACAGTTCCTGGAAACAGAGAAACGGGAAACCAGAAAGGACTGTCCTGCTTCCTGTTTCTCCCTTCCCAACTTGGCCCTTTTGAATTACTTCCACATTCTGGTTGAAAGAGACAAATCTTGAAACAAGAGCAAAAAGCTGCTTCTCTAACTTTTCCCTTGAGAAGAAACATCCTTTCTCACAGAGATGGCTCAGTGGTTAAGAGCCCTGATTGCTCTTTCAGAGGACCCAGGTTCAATTCCCAGCACCTATATGGCTTCTAACAACCAACTGTAACTCCATTTCCAGTGGATCTTTTGCCCTCTTCAGGTCTCTGTGGGCATTTCATGCATGTGGTACACATACATGCAGGCAAAACACTCATTCACATAAAATAAAAATTAATACATTTTTAAAAGAAATGTGACCTTGGCAGCTGGAGAGATGGCTCAATGGTTAAGAACACTTTCTGTTCTGCCAGAGGACCCAGGTTTGATTCCCAGCACCCTCATGGCAGCTAACAGGGGATTCCAGGGGATCCAGCACCATCTTTTGGGCTCTACAAGCTTTGCACAATACAGGTGCACTTGCCTACATGCAAGCAATACACTTACACAATAATATAAAATAATAAGTAAAATCTTTTAAAAAAAAAAAAAAGAAAAGAAAAGAAATGCGACTTTGGAGATACTAATGCTTTTACGTAAAGTCAGGTTTCAGCTTTGAAGCTCTAGACTGTGAGCAGTCTGTGCACAGACAGGAAGATTTAAAGCTTGATGCATTGTGATCTCCCTGGGTGTGATTAAAGCCATTAATGGGGAAGAGAGTGTACCAGCACACACACTCAATCTATATCTTTTCTTGTTGAGACTTCTTTTTATTTTATGTGCATGAATGTTTTGCCTGCGTGTACGTACGTGTGCCACATGTGTACAATGCCCTTGAAAGCCAGAAGAGGGCATCAAGTCCCCTGAACTGGAGTTACAGACAGTTGTTAACCACCATGTAGGTGCTGGAAACTGAACCTACCTAGGTCCTCTGCAAGAGCAGCCAGTGCTCTTAACCACTGAGCCATCTCTCCAGCCTCTAAGACTCTTAGTTTGTTGTTTTGAAACATTAAGTGTTTATCCTCACGTAGTATAAATGATCATTTAGTATTGACTATGCCTTCATAGTATTGAAAACTACCCTTCATGTCAGTTTGAGTTTTCAAGGAAGTAATAGAGACAGAGTCAGTGGTAGAGGGTTCCTGAGAGGTACACCATGAGAAATAGAGGGGAAAGCAGCAAGTTTAAGCACTTTCTCAGTCACCCCACTAGTTCCTCAATAGACCAATTAAGCACACAAGTAATAGTGAAAAGTGGAGAAAGGGAATTTACTCAATGTGACCACATTGGAAAGAGGAACAAATAAAGAGGTCCAAGCTGGAGAGATGCTCAGTGGTTAAGAGCACTGGCTGCTCTTGCAGAGGACCCAGGTTTGGTTCCCAGCACCCACATGGTGGCTAACAACCATCCTTAACTCCAGTTCCAAGGGAATTCAATGCCCTCTCCTGACCTCTGTGGGCATTGCATGACACAGGTGCACTTACATACATGCAGGCAATACGCTCATACACATAAAATAAGAATAATAAATAAAATATTTTTAAAAAGAGGCCCGAAAACATTCTACCCCTTAAATTCATTTTCTGGGATCTTGACGTGAGGTTTAGGTTTGAATAGAGAGCAGGAGGTATGCATGGCTAGGCAGCCCTGGTTGAGATGCAGTCTTACCCATCATTGACCCATCATTGACCAAGTCCCAATCTCTCCAGCAGCATGGTCTTCAAGGCTTTAGAACTGGGTGAAATCTCTTCCTGGGAAATAAGGTGCTCTTTGGCTGGCACCAGGCTTTAACCTTCTCCTTCTCCCAGCCTGAGATTCCTGGGGAAGTTCCAATTCCTTGGGGACCAGTATTTCAATAGTCTGATCTCCAAAGAGATTGATGATATGAGCAAGTGTCTCTAAGAATATTTTCATTCGTGCCATGACAGTTACAATAGCACTGAATACTGGAGTCTACCATCTTTTTTGCTTTTTTTTTTTAAACAGTGTTGAAATAGCCCTGCAGCAAAATGAAATCATGAACACGTTTATTGATGACTGGAAGAGCTTGGCAGAAGAAGAAAGCACCTTTGGGGACAAGACTGACACCCACCTCAAAGAGTACCAGTCCTTTACGGACCTCCAAAGCACCATGGAGAAAATGATTACCTGTGTCTCGTGGCACCCAACAATCTATGGTGAGGAGGAAATCCTGGGAGTTCCCTTCGGTGCTGACTTTGAAATAGTATTGCTTTCATATCTAAAATTGGAAATGAAACCAGTTTCAGTTAAACAACCAAGGTACTGAGTACCAGGCCCCCACGAAGCAAGCATTGTGCTCACTGGCACTGTCACAAGCCCCAGCAATCCTGTGGGATGGACAGACGGATGGACACAGACACACACACACACACACACACACACACACACACAGAGAGTTATGTCTATCTTACAAGAAGACCAAACGGAGGCATTCGGGGAGGGGGGGCACTTGCTCGGGTCACTCAGCTAGGGCAGCAAATGTGTAATCTGCACTTACATGAGGCCACTGGACTCACCAGCATGAAATTCACTGCCTCTAACATTCTGAGCAGACATATTTAGAGAGCTCAGCAGCCAAGGGGGAAGCAACGTGTGGAGATGCAACAGAAAAAAGAGAAGTCTTGAGCCTCTTTCTTCCTCTTATCCCTTCCCACTGGCCTTTGTCTCATTAAAAAAAAAAAAAATTTGTGCTGGAGAGATGGCTCAGACTTTAAGAGCATATACTGCTCTTGCAGAGGACAAGAGCTCAGTTGCCAGCACCCATATCAGATGACTTCCAACTGTATGTGACTCCAACTCCAGGGGATCTGACGCCCTCTTCTGGCCTCCATGGGTACTACAGTCATGCACGTACCCACACATAGACACATAAAAATAAAATGAAATCTTAAATTTTTTTCTTATCAACTCTCCTAAGTTCATTGTTTATGCTGATAGCACGTGCCAATTTGTACCAGCTGCATCTTCAGCTAAGTGACATGCGGCTCAGGCCTATCATGTTGAAACTACCGCACAGAAAGCACAAGCCAGAAGACATCTCTGCGACAGGAGCTGCTGCTGGCTTCACTTTCATACTTGTGTTTCCACCAGGGCTAATCGTCGTGTCAGTGGCTGTACGCCTCTCCTATGAAGAGAGAGTCCACTTTTCTGGTAAATTGTTGCTACAGCCATCGTTGATTCTTTTCTGGAGTTTCTCTGACCCCATACATCCTCAGGTAATTAATGGAAGTTACATAAATTTTTCTTTTCTAATACTACTTCATGGCATATGTCTTTAAAGTTTAATTGCACATTACTTTACAATCACCTAATCAATGTTGTAAACCCTTATAAAATTAGGATTTCTTTGATCAGAGTTTGTCATCTCTTAATTTGAGCAAAACTAAACTTTATATTTAATTTTTAAAAGTAATTGGGAAGATGGAGAGATGGCTCAGCAGTTAAGAGCACTTGCTGTTCTTGCAGAGGAACTGGGTGCGATTCCCAGCACCCACATGGCAACTAACAACTATTCTTAACTCCAGTTCCAAAGAAATTTGACACCTTTTTCTGACTTCCAAGGGCATTGCGCAACATGGGTGCACTTACATACATGCAGGTAATACATTCGTACACATAAAATAAAATTAAAAATTAAATAAAATATTTTTTTAAAAAAAGAAAGTATATTGGACAAGTTAATGCTACTTTTTAAACATATGCTCTTGCAGCTATGGAGATGACTCAGTTGGTAAAGTGCCTGCCACACAGCACGAGGACCTGAGTTCAGATCCTCAACTAGTCACATAAAAAGTCAAATATAATGGTGAACATCTATAACCCCAGTGTTGAAAGGTAGAGACAGACAGGAGGCTCTCTGGGGCTCATTGGCCTGTCAGTCTAGAGCAATCAAGGACCTCCAGGTTCAATGAGAGGCCTCATCTCAAAACATAAGTTAGAATACTGGGCATGGTAGCACACACTTTTAGTCCCAACGCTTGGGAGGCAGAGGCAGGCAGATATCTGTGAGACTGAGGCCAGCCTGGTCTACATAGTTCCAGGCCGGCTAAGGCTATGGGAGACCCTATCTTATAAAAAAAAAAAAAAAAAATGTAGACAAGTGACTGAGGAAGACCCTCGACAGTAACCTCCTGCATCCATGCAAGCACACACACACACTCATACACACACACACACACACACACACACACACACACAATTCTTTAATGAACTTTATTTAATTGATGAGTATGCAAACAGATTTTAGTTTCACAGAAATTTCCTCAATTCCAAGGATCACCAGTAGGGGATGGTAGTTAGTAAAAATAACTGTGGGAGAGTAGTGGGAAGTGGTGGGACCAGTGACCACGGAGTGCCGAGGGAAGGGTCTGACCACACTGCTCTTCAGCAATCCAGCATCAAGGGAATCAGAAATTTGGAATTTTTATGAACTTTACAAATTTTGAAGTTTAACAAAAACTAAACCACACACACACACACACACACACACACACACACACACACATATGGGTGCCAGGAGCCAAACCCGGGTCCTCTGAGAGAACAAACACTGACCATCTCTCCAGCCCCTCTCTAAGCTTCTTAATTATTACATAATTAAGGCCTTCTCTAATAAGTTCTAACTTCCCCTTTGTCCTCTTCCCTACTTCTGGATTAGAGCAGTTTTATTCTAGGTCTCTTTTTTTTAGGCAGGGTCTCCCTGTAGCCCCAACTGGCCTGGAACTTATTATGTAGCAAGACACAGTTTTATTCTAATAGATTGTATATTTTGTTATAGATGCAGAGATAAAATTGACAGATGTCTATCTCTTCACCTAATTACCAGAAAAATGGTGAGGGTCGTCCATCATGGCTTCCTGGTATTATTACCTTGCCGGGCTATGCTGTACTCTGTTATGGAAGTGTGGCTGAACTCCATGCAGTTAGGAAGATGAAAAACTCTCCTTCCTTGTGTCTTTTAAATTTTATTTTTTTTTATTTTATATGTATGAGTGTTTTGGCTGCATGTATGTAAGTGCACCGTGTACAAACAAGGCCCGTGGAAGCCTGAAGAGAGCACTGGATCTCCTGGAACTGGAGTCAAGTATACATTAAAAAGACAAGCAGGAGCTGTGGAGGTGGACTAGTGTGTAAAGTGCTTGCTATGCAAGCATGAGGACCTGTTTGGATCCCAGCAGCCATAAATGCTGGGTGGTCATGATAGCCTGCCTGTAATCTCAGCACTCAGGAGGCGGAGACAGGGATCCTCAGGGCAAGCTCAGTAGCTAGACCAGCTAAATTGGGAAACTCTGGGTTCGAGGTGAGAGCTCTTGCCTCTGTATCTAAGGTGGTCTATAAGGTGAAGGGCGACCAAAAAAGACACTCAACATCAACCTGTGGCCTACACATACACACACACACACACACACATTCAAACATGCATGCACACATGTACACATGGCATACACACCACACACATATATACATGTAAAAAAAAGACAAACATAATCTTTTTGACAGAGCTACTAAGGTTATTTATTAGGCTTATTTGCACACTTTACATTCTCTTTAGCTCATACATGGTGTTTCTCTTATCCTTAGTTTTCCTACCAATAATATTGGTATTCTTCTACCATAGATATTGATACAGGGGAAAACAGGGTCCCCTCTTAGAGTTCTTGGTTTCATTAATAAAAGAATTTAAGAATGGATGCAATCAGAAGATTAAGGACAATTTTATTAGAGTTTAAAAGAAAAACCCGCAGGACAAGCAAGTTTCCAATGTTAGCAGCTGCCCTGACTGAGGAGGAGAAGGGAAGAGAGAAAGAAAAGAAAGCCATGTCTTAAGCCGGATGGAGGTCAGACATGCGGCCATCAAAGCAGCCACATGGCAGGGAAGGGAATTTTAAAGAAAGAGTAAAGGACTGGAGAGATGGCTCAGAGGTTAAGAGCACTGGCTGCTCTTCCAGAGAACCTAGGTTCAGTTCCCAGCACCCACATGGCAGCTAACAACTGTCTGTAACTCCAGTTCCAGGGGATCTGATGGCCTCTTCTGTCCTCCACGGGCATTGCACAACACAGGTGCACTTACCTACATGCAGGTAATACACTCATACACATAAAATAAAAATAATTTTAAAATTGAAAATTAAATAAAAATAAATAAATAAACTATGATAACATGCCCTAGTAATTACATATTCTTTGGGAAGATGATAGAGGTAACTGGCTGTCTCTTGGAGCACACCTATCTAAATAATGTAGGTGGGTCTACAATAAAATTCAACAAAAGTACTTTCTAACTTAGAAGTGGAACTCAGAGTGGATTCAAATGTGCATTGCTTATAGATGACAGCAAAATTAGACTTCTAGCCACCTCTGCAAGATTTCCTAGTCATGATTTTTTTGTGGTCTTTTTGAAACAGGGTCTCCCTGTAGCCCCAGCTGGCCTGGAACTCACTATGTAGACCATGCTGTCCTTGAACTCACAGAGAGCTACCTGCTTCTGCCTTACAAGTGCTGGGACTACAGGCGTGTGCCACATGCCTGACTTCCCTAGTCATGATTTTAATAGAACTTCTCACTCTTGGATTTGTGGGGTTGGCTTTTCTTTAGTTGATGCTGGAGAGCCCTGATGACATCTTCTGCTTCGAGTTCTGTCCAAGTGACCCTAATATCATCGCTGGAGGCTGTATAAATGGACAGGTACTTATGAATTGCTTTCAGATGTTTATTAATGCTGGCAGAATGCTGTAAGAAGTTTTGATTTGCTAGTTTTAGAATTTAAGGGTTTTGTTTGACACAAGAAAGGCATGCTGGCAAAATGCCAACTGCTCTGCCAGGAACTTGGGTGCAAAGATGTGTTAGGTGTGGTGTTGACATTTGAGGTGTTCACAGGCTAACTCAGGATAACAAAACTCAGTCTGTCTATTCATGTCACTGGGATAGAACCATGTTGTATAAAATTCCATGGAAGAATACAAATGTACTAGTTTGCTTGTAACTTGGGGAGGAAAAGCTTTATTTAACTTACACTTCCAGTTAACAGTCCATCCCTGAGTGAAGTCAGAGCAGGAGATCAAGCAGTAACTAAAGCAGAAACCATGGAGGAAAGTCATTTACTGGCTTGCTCATTCTTTCACTGGCTCTTGCACAACTCAGACCTACCTGCCTAAGGATGGACCACCCACAGTGGATTAGGCCCTCCTACATTAATTATCAATCAAGAAAAGAAATGCCCTATAGACAATCTTATATAGGAAATTCCTGAATTGTAGTTCCCTGTTTCTGGGTGACTCTGATTTGTGTCAAGTTGACAATAAATACTGACCAGTACAAGAAGCATCACTAACCCTTAAAAAGATACTACTGTTGAAATTCTCTGAGGTTACATAGGGTTATGAAAGGATACAGAATTCAAGTAACAATTATCTGGAAAGTAAACATATATTATTGAATTTAGGTATATATGACACTGTGTTTACTTTTTTTTCTAAGCTATCTAATTTATGTGATATTGCTATCCTATCCCCCAACGTTATTATACTAGGGAAGCAAAACAACAATAACAAAAACAAACAAACAAAAACCTTAAAGCCATTCCATGATCTAAGCTCAAATTTATTTCAATCAAGTGAGTTTGGCCACTAGAAAGGTATATCATCTGGGGCTCAGGATGTAGCTCAGTGGTAGAACATGCTTGCTTCACATGCATGAAGCCCTGGACTCGATCCCCAGCACCACATAAACTGAACATGGTAGCAGAAGTCTCTAATTCCAGCACTTGGGAGGTAGAGGCAAGAGGGTCATAAGGAGTTCAAGGCTAGCCTAGTCTACATGAGACCCTGTCTCGAAAAAGGAAAAAAAAACGATGTATGATTTGTCTGTGTGTGCCTAGGAAAACTTTCTTGTGGTTAAAATTTAAACATGGGCAGCTTCCAGGGACATTTCTCCAGAACAACGGCAACAAAATCAGGAAAACAAATTTCTCCCCCAAGTTTTTGTCTCCTGTAACCGAGGGTCATAATGGCCCAGAGCCCATTCTCCAAGCCCAGCAAAACGGAAATGTGTTTTCATTCATGACCAAAACAGCATTACTTTGTTTTAGATTATTTTCAAAAAGGACATGATGAAAATAAAGTCATTTTTGATTCTGTAGCTTTGACAATTTACTAATTGTGTGTGCAATGAAATATTTTCCAGTTACTGAAAACTAACCTAGCTTGGTGTAGGTATTCTACTTTGTTCTGATTTTTCAAAGAGTGGTTGTCCAGGTATATGCAGATTCAGTTAAGCACTGGATGGGATCCACATCCCTTACTGCCTTTCTTCCCCCTGTGATTAAGTATTTGTACTTAATTCTGCAGAATTATTAAAAATTCTGTTTTCCATTGTGTCTGAAGCAGCTATACTTACAATCTCGGCATATTCTCAAGAATCAAGGAAGAAATCTTCCCAAAACATAGGGAAGTACATGATATTCATCTTAGGTAGATGTTTGATGCTAATATTTATGGCACAATCATAAAACAAAATGCTGGGGATCCCGATAGGGAGATGGAAATATTTGGAAATCGGGAGATGCGTATTATTTGCTCTGTTGCTGAGTTACTTGACTTATAAGCTAGATCTGATTTTGCCCCAAGGTGACTAATTTTTTTCAGGCTGTATACCAACAGATTCCTAAAACAATCTTTTGTACTCAATAAGCTGTTTCCTGAAAATGTTATGCTAATGTTTATTTCTGTTTTAGATCATCCTGTGGGATATCACTGCACACGCAGACCGCATAGAAAACATTAAAGCCGGGGGCAGTCGGAGCAAAAAGCCCACCCTCAAGGTTGGCTGTTACTGCTTTTCACGTGCAAGGATTTATTTTTTCTATTCAAGAGTTTATCAAAATGTGTATAAGAGATACACTGGATTTTTAAGACTCTATATAGACAACATGGAAATAAAGAATGCTATTTTCCAGTTTTTCACATTTGCCTGTAGACATGTGTTAAATCACTTCTTAGGCCGGGCATTCATTGAACAGAACAAAACAAGTTTCATCTGCCAGCACAGGATTTGGGGGGTTTGTTGCTGTGTTTGTTGTTAAAGGAAATGAAAGAAACAAGTGACTTGTCAGAAGTGATGTTGAGAGAGTCCATCAGAGGACTGGGTGTCCAGGCTCTGCCTTACAGGCTGTGACCTTGCACATGCCTCCTCACCATGAATTGGTTCTCATGTATAAAATGAAAGAGTGACAGTCATTTCTGACAAAAATATGGTGGGCTGGCAAGATGGTTCCATGAGTGAAGGCACCTGCCACCAAGCCTAATGACCTGAGTTTGATCCCCAGGACCCACATGGTGGAAGGAGAGAGCTGACTACCCCAAGTTGTCCTCTGAACTCCTCTCCCCCACATACACACAAAATAAATAAATGATGCAATTAAATTTTTTTAAGTATGCTCTGATTCTGTGAGTCTCTGGAGTCCATTAAAGAGTACTGGAAAAAGATTCTTCAGCTTCTAGCTGCTTATTTACCAACCAGACCACAGGTCCTCTACAGCCCCACTTCTCCAGCCTTGATAGCCATAGGTCTCCTACAGGGGAATTCTAGGATGTGTCTGTGCACCCATGGAAAACTTCCTTCAAGAACTAGAATGGGCTAGTAATCCTTGTGAAGTTTCAGTATTAAAATCTTAGACTTAATTGAAAAAGGAAAGGTAAGAATCCTACTACCTAAATATGTGGTATATAGAAACACTAATTTATGTCTTTCCTTAACTGATAGATTGCTAAAAAAAATTTTTTTTAATTTTAACTGGAACTGTGGGTAAAGTGTGAGCACCCACCTTTCTTCTAACATTTTCTTCTAACATTTCTTCAGCCTATGTTTCTCCTTGAACCAGACAGCAATAAAGAGGCAATGTATATCAGGCACTGTGCAGTTTCTTCAATAGAAAATGGACATAGGAAAGTAATCACAGATATACACTGGCTCTCTGACACATTTGAGGTGAGTCTTGATGGCTTTTTCTTATGCTGGAAATATTCATATTTCATCCAAAGAAGGTGTCTCAAGTCAATAATTCATCCACATTTAAATTGGAAATAGCCTTGAACCAAACACCAAATAACTGGGTCACTGTCACCAGGTCAGTGCCAGATTTGGGGATAAGAATGAGGCAAGCATCAGAGCATTGCTTATATGTGAGGACCTGGCTTCAACCCCTAGCACTGGAGGACAATATGATGGAGCACACTAGATTCCTAGCACTTGGAAAGCTGAGATTGGAGGGTTGTGAGTTAAGGGCCAGCCTGGTGTGCTGGATAGCTTTAGTGTCAATTTGACACACCTGGGTAGAGGAAGCCTCAATTGGGGAATTTCCTCTATTGGATTGGCCTGTGGCCATGTCTGAGGGCCATCTTCTTGATGAGTGATGTGGGAGGGCCCAGCCCACTGTGGGTGGTGCCACCCCTGGGCAGGTGGGCCTGTGTTGCATAAGAAAGCAGGCTGAACGGGGCCAGGGGAGCAAGTCAGTAAGCAGTGATCCTCCATGGCCTGTGCTCCAGTTCCTGCCTCCAGGTTCCTGCCCTGAGTTCCTACCTTGATGATGAACTGTGACCCGGGATATGTAAGCTAAATAAACCCTTTCCTCACCAAGTTGATATTGGTCAGAGTGTTTTGTCACAGCAATGGAGAAACAGACTAGGATACCTGGGATACAGAGTATGACTGTATCTCAAAAAAACAGCCCCCCAAAATATAAAGAATAAAGCTAATCTTTCAGTAGGATAGTTTACAATCACCTAAAACTATAGGTAGCATCAATACAGAAAGCACAAATACTTCCTCCCTTAGAATTTGTGTATTTAAATTTTATGATCTGAGCTACTTAGGGGAAGTCATCCCTAAACATCTATAATGCACTATCCCGTGCAGTTTTGAACTAAGTACACCAAAAGGCTGCTAGGCAGAAATAAGCTGTGCAGTTAGGAGCCTGGGTGAAGGCTCTGTGCTTGACTCAGACTTTGAAAACTAGGTTATCTATGAATTTGGAAATGGAAGCTCTCCACTAAGTGTTTACTATGAGTTATTATGTGCCTTAAATAATTAAGAAGTGAAAATCACAGCATTCTGAAAATGTACATATGAGAGGGCCAGTGAGAGGGCTCCGCAGGTAAAGGCATTTGCCAAGCAAGCCTTATGACCTAAGTTCAATCCCCAGAACCCACATGATGGTAAAAGGAGAGAACCAACACCACAAAGTTTTCCTCTGACTTCCACACATAGTCCCAAACACACACACACATCTCACACACACACACACACACACACACACACACACTACACAAACAACACACACCAAAAAACATTTTTAGGAAAAAAAGTACTTATGACAGTTATTAGTTCAATTACCTCAACAAAGTATACAAATGGATTATGTGTGGCTAGAGAGATGGCTCATCAGCTAAGAGCACTGGCTGCTCTTGCAGAGGACCCGTGTTTGGTTTCCAGCACCCACATGGCAGCTAACAACCATCTGTAGCTCTAGTTCCAGGGGATCTGACACCTTCTTCTGAACTCCACTAGCATTGCATGACACAGGTATACTTACACACATGCAGGCAATACACTCACATTCATAAAATGTAAAATAAAATTCTTTTTTAAAAAACAAATGGATTGCCAGGCATGGTGGCGCACGCCTTTAATCCCAGCACTCTGGAGGCAGAGGCAGGCAGATCTCTGTGAGTTCAAGGCCAGCCTGGTCTACATAGTGAGTTCCAGGCCAACTGGGGCTACAGGGAGACCCTGTCTCAAAAAGACCAAAAGAAAAAAAAAAAACAAATGGATTATATGAAGCTACGTGTACATCTACGCACTTTAAGAAGTCATGATGGAAAAGATTAATAGTTTATGTATATAGTTTGTTATGTATAAGATTTAACATAGGACCATGGAAAGTGTACCATATCCAAAACAATTCCTTTTCAACTTCATTTCAATTCCCACCATACCCACAGGTTAACTTGGATGATGACAAATTTAAACAAGAATAACTTGAATTACAGAAAAATCAACAGATTTGAATAAATACCAGATTTCTAGAGTGGGATAGTTTTCTAATATTTACATATTGAAGATCACAAAGGAAAGGGTTTGTCTGGCTTATACTTCCAAGTCACAGTCCATCATTAAGGGAAGGCAGGGCAGGAACTCAAGACAGGAGCTTGAAGCAGAAACCATGGAAGAATACCACTTGCTGGCTCACTCTCAGATTTATGCTTAGCAAGCTTTCTTACACAGTCCAGGACCACCTACCTAGGGATGGTGCCACCCACAGTGGGCTGTGCCCTCCTGCAAAAAATAATGAAGACAATTCCCCACAGACTTGCCTACAGGCCATTCTGATCTGGCAATTTCTCAGTCAAGGCCTATCTCTCGGATGACACTAGTCTGAGTCAAGTTGACAAAGCTAACTAGGACAGAGTTTTAATCCTTTAAACGTAAAGTCCTAGGGTAAAGCATCTCTGAGGACCTCATTAAAAGGAAAGGTTCATAGACTGTCAGATCCAAGTGGAAGTTGGCAGTGGGCACAGGGGTGGGTCAACCCAGTCTGTGGTTGCTATAACACCACACATGAGAGGCCCTCATGATGCCTGACCCCAGCCCTCCTCTTCCTCCAGCCCTGTTAGAAGTCCCACCTCTGTTTACTATCTCTGTCAGGAAGGACCTGTTTCCCTGTTGATTTGAGAGGCACCTTCCCAGGTTGCCTCCAACCCCTTAATGGGTAGTTAACAGGTAGTTAACTCCTTAACAGGTAGTTAATTGGGACTTTGGGTCTTCTAGGACCACGAGACAACCCTGTAGATCCTCCCTGTGCTTGAAGAGTTGGGCCAACAATTACAGACACTGGACACCATCAGTTTCTTATTTGAGACTTAGCCTCTTCTCTGTTGAGTTTACCTGCTAGGCGATCTCTAGAAGCTCCTGTTTGGCTCAGCAGTTGATAGTGAAAAACTGCAAGAGTCTTCATTTCTAAAAACGATGGATAATGAGATGACAGCATATCATCTATAGATTATTTAAAATTATTTATTAATATGCCACAATGTTCAAAATATACAAAATGAAAAATCTGAGGAGAAACGTTTTTTGCACCTTAATTAAAGCTGTCTAAAAACAGTTTCTGTAGCAAAAGACTGGACAAGAATACGTGACAGACCTGTATTCGATTTTGAATCTAT
Organism: Nannospalax galili; assembly: GCF_000622305.1. Taxonomy (NCBI): domain Eukaryota; kingdom Metazoa; phylum Chordata; class Mammalia; order Rodentia; family Spalacidae; genus Nannospalax; species Nannospalax galili. The sequence goes on from NW_008360332.1 coordinate 6,519,088, forward strand.
GTTCCAAACTTCTGTGGTGTTACATATTTTTACTAAAAAAATTTTTTAAAGGAAAATAGCTTTGAGAAAAATCATTTCTAGTTACTCTGAATTTGCTTTTTATAATTCTTTTTTATTCTTTGAGAATTTCATACCTGTATAGCTGATCAAAAGCCCATGGGTTAGCAAGGTGATAAACCTCGGGGTGGCGGGGGGCTACTATTGTTAATGCAGAATTTACTTTTCTTAAAATTTTAAAAACAGATTAACAGAATGGGCTCCGTCTTTGAGAATCGGAGTGGAATAAATTGTCAGCTCGTCACGTGTTCGGCAGATTGGTATGTCTCATTTCAAACATTTCCTAAAATTCTTCATACACTGTGTTCCTTTTTCTTAATGTTCCTAAAATCAATGTCTCCTTTAGCTCTTTCGATAATCTTTGAATTAAGAGGAAGGTTACTGAAGGGGAACATTGTACAATATTGCTGGCGCTGGTACTAACAAAGCAACGCTTTACAGAGATTAATTTAGGGGGAAAAAACCAGGCCAGCAAGATAAATCAGATGGATCAGTGGGTAAAGGAACTTGCCGCGCAAGCCTCACAGCCTGAGTTCGATCCCGGGAACCCACAGTGGAAGGAAGGAGAGAACAGACTCTTGAAAGCTGTCCTCTGACTTCCACATGTACACCATGATACACATGCACCCATACTCACAACATACATGTATACAACAATAACAGTAAATAAAATTAAGAAAAAAAAAAACAGAAAAAAGCAAGAATTAATGAGGTTTTTTGCTGCTTCCGGTGTGTAGTTACTTTACTTCTTTGCATCCTTGTTTTGTTTTGTTTTTTCTTTGGTCTTTTTGAGACAGGGTCTCGCCGTAGCCCCGGCTGTCCTGGAACTCACTGGCTGGCCTTGAACTCACAAAGATCTGCCTGCCTCTGCCTCCTAGGTGCTGGGATTAAAGGTGTGTGCCACCACACCTGGATTCTTTACATTCTTATATTTGTATTTATGGTATGTAATATTTACATTCAATAATGTAAGACTGTAACATTTTAGCAGGAAGTCTTCTTGAAAAGTAGAAGAGTTTTACTCTGCAAAGAGTTTTATAAACTATTTGATGGTGATATTGAAAGCTATTTATTTAGATAAAATTATATCACACAGTTTAAAGAACTATGAATTCATTAAAATGTGGGAAATGGAGAGTAAGATTTAGCTAGCCTCCAAATACTAGAAAAATTTTCATATTAAATACAGCTTTGTAAGGCTGGGCCTGATGGAATAAGCGTTTAGTCCCGGTACTCATGAGTCAAAGGCAGGTGGATCTCTGTGAGTTCAAAGCCAGCCAGGTCTCATAGTGAGTTCCAGGCCAGCTTGGGCTACAGGGAGACCCTGTCTCAAAAAGACCTAAAAAGAAAAGAAATAATGACACCTTAAGCTGGGGAAGCTGAAGCCGCCTGTGGTGTAAGGAGACAGGTGTTCACAGCCTTGGCAAGAACTAGTTCAGCCACTGAATCACATACTTTAAATGGATGACTGTTTTGTATATAAGTTCTATCTTAGAAAAGTTCTTATATATATATTTTAAAAAGAGTGCACAGCGCTCTTGCAGAAGAATGGAGTTTGATTCCCAGTACCCATGTCATCAGCTTACAACTGCCTGTAACTCC
>NW_008360332.1:6521331-6522571 GCF_000622305.1 Nannospalax galili
TAACGTGATGTAAATTTTTTATGCTTCCTCTTCAAATATAATTCATTTTTTTAATTTGTTGATTTTGTCTGTGTGTATTTCACACAACATCTCAAACCATCTTATTCATCTACACACTCACTTCCAGGTGGCACCCTCTCATACCCCCGCCCACTAGAGCCCTTATACTCGATCATCCTTGCTACTGTTGTCGGCACCCCAGCCATTCCCCACTACTGGTGGATCTAGGCAGCCTATCTACAGGTCTTTGTTTTAGGAGGGTCAGCTGTTCCTCATCTAGCAGTAATCAGTTGCCAACATTCCTTTAGATAAGATTGGGGTCTGATGTTCATTTTTCCAGTTCTATGCTGAGTTACTATCTGCCTGAGTTTGCATGGCACTTGTGTATGCTGACACCTTTGCCAGAGAATCATATGAGTAAGTTCCTTTCTTTTACCAGCTCCAGCTATGCAAAGATAAGTCAAAGGCCCTACTCAACTGTGTCTGGCTTTACTTGAAAGCATGAAGGAAATGCTTCTTCTGTGTTGACCCTCCTCTTTGTAGACTGGACACTGGTACAAGTCCATCTGGTAGGTCTCCATGGCCTCCTTGAACAAACGGAGAGGTAACTCACCACAGTTACAGGACATTTTGAGAGATGCTCCATAGTCCCCTGGAACTTAGCTGACCTTGGAGGGCAAGGAGCAAACACTGTTCTTTAAGTCCCTCTGACCAGATTAGTATAGGCCTCAAAGTATGAATGTTAAACATCCAAGGAGGTTAGTTCCACCAGTCTGGTACGTTTTATTACCATGTGCTATGGTAGATAATGCGTGGGCAAAAACTGAATGTTCTCAGATATATCTTGACTAGACATATATTTTGTTCCTTGAACTGGTTGTATGTATAATTTGTCAGTAGGTTCCTTGGACTAATGGTTCCCTCTGGTTTTTTAAAACTAACTAGGCATTATTTATCTCCCTCACTGTCTAACCCTACCACTGGGGTTTCCTCATTTAAAGTGCCCCCATTTTCCCCATTTCTTCCTTCGCCTATGGTCCCACCTCTCTTGAACTCCTTTCTCTTTATCTCCAAGATTCCTTGTATAACCCTCCCTCTCCCTCCCATTTAAATAACGCCATTTTTATCCATAGCTCCCTTGGTAACACCTGTTTCCTACTGTTCTTCTCTCAGGTTCTTTCTTTTCCTTTACCTCTCTGGCTCCTTTTCATTATCCTGGTTCCCACAGTTACATCTGGAT
>NW_008360332.1:6522654-6523427 GCF_000622305.1 Nannospalax galili
GATCCATCAAATTACCTGAAAATTTCATGATTTCATCTTTACTGCTGAGTAAAACTCCATCATATAAATCAACCACATTTTCATTATCTGCTCGTCAGTTGAGGGAAGGTATCTCCTATCTGGCATTGTTGCTTGTTATGTAGCCTTTAGGTTGGTTCCATCTCTTAGCTATTGTGAAAAGAGCAGCAACAAACATGGATGGACAAGTGTCTCTGGAATAGGATGAGTTCTTTTGGTTATATGCTAAGAAGTGGTATAACTGAGTCAAATGGCAGGTTAATTTGTAGTTTTTTAAGGGTTCTCCACACTGCCTTCCATAGGGGTTGAACAAGTGCAACCCCACCAGAAGTGGATGAGCATTCCCCTTTACCCACAATACTCTCCAATATTTGGTATCATTTGTTCTCTTGATCTTAGCCAGGCTGACTGGGGTAAGATGAAATCTAAAAGTGGTTTTAATTTGCATTTCCCTAATTACTAATGATGTTGAACACTTTTAAAAATGATTCTTAGCTGTCTTTATTTCTTCTTTTGAGGACTCTCTGTGCACTTCCTTAGCCCATTTAGTTGGGTTACTTCCTTTCATGATTCTTTGTGTTTTAGTTCTTTATATATTCTGGATGTTAAACCTCTGTCAGATGTATTGCTGGTGAAGATTTTTCCCATTCTGTGGGTTTTCTCTTCACTTCCTTGGTTACTTCTTTTGATGTACAGAAGCTTTTTAGTTTAATGAGGTCCCATTTGTTGATTCTTGACCTTGTTTCCTGAGCAAT
>NW_008360332.1:6523717-6526067 GCF_000622305.1 Nannospalax galili
CTCCATTGAGCTATAGGTCTATTTTTGTGCCAGTACTGTGTTGTTTTTATGACTAGAACTCTGTAATATAGTTTAAAATCTGGTATAGTAATCCCCCAGCATTGGTCTTAGTGCTCAGGGTTGCTTTGGCTATCCAAGGTCTTTTGTGCTTCCATATGAATATTAAGATTTTTTTCCCAATTCTGTGAAGAATGTCATGGGGATTTTGGTTGGCATTGCATTGAATCTATAAATGGCTTTTGGTAGGATGGTCATTTTCACAATATTAATTCTTCCAATCCATGATCATGGGAGGTCCTTCCATCTTCTGATGTCTTCCTCAATCTCTTTCTTTAAAGATTTAAGGTTTTTGTTGTCAAGGTCTTTAATATCTTTGGTTGGTCAGGTTATTCCAAAATATTTTATTTTGTTTTGCTTTTGGGGGGCGTATTTTGAAAGGGAGTGTTCCCATGTGCTCTTTCTCTGATTGCTTGTTATTGGTGTATAGAAAGGCTACAGACTTTTGTAGAGTAATTTTGTAACCTGCCACTTTACTGAAAGTGTTAATCATTTCTAGGAGGTTTCTGGTGGAATTTTTGGCATCTCTTAAATATAATATCATATTGTCTACAAAAAGTGATAATTTGATCTCTTCTTTTTGAATTACTACTCCTTTAATTCCCTTCTCTTGTCTTATTGCTCTTGCAGGAGTTTCAAGCACTATGTTAAAAAAAGAGTGGAGATAGTGGACAGCCTTGTCTGGTTCCTGATTTTAATTGGAATTCTTCCAGTTTTTCTCCATTTAGAATGATGTTGGCTGTGGGTTTGTTGTGTATGGCTTTAATTAAGTTGAGGTATGTTCCCTCCAGTCCAATTCCCTCTAGGACTTTTATCATGAACGCATTCTGAATTTTGTCAAAGGCCTTCTCTCCATTTATTGAGGTTACCATGTGGTTCTTGTCTTTGAGTCCATTTATATGATTTATGATGTTTATTGATTTGCATATATTGAACCATCCCTGCATCTCTGGAATAAAGCTGACTTGATCATGGTGGATGATCTTTTTGATGTGTGTCTGTATGCGGTTTGCAAGTATCTTGTTGAGAATTTTTGCATCTCTGTTCATTAAGGATATGGGTCTATAGTTTTCTTTTTTGGTTGTATCTTTACCTGGTTTTGGTATTAGAGTGATGCTGGCTTCATAGAAGAAATTTGGAAGTTATCGCTCCATTTCTATATTTTTGAATAAATTAAGTAGTATTGGATATAGATCTTTAAATGTCTGGTAGTATTCTGCTGTAAATCCATCTGGTCCTTGGCTTTTTTGAGTTGGGAGGTTTGTATTACTGTTTCAATTTCCTTATGTGTTATGGGTCTGTTTAAGCTGTTGATCTCTTCTTGGTTTAGTCTTGGTGATTTCCATACTTTTAGATACTCATCCATTTCTTTTAGGTTTTCAAATTTAGTAGCATATAGGTTTGTAAAATATTCCCTTATAATGTTCTGTTGTGATGTTTCCCCTTTCATCTCTGATTTAGTTGATTTGGTGGTGGTTTTTCTTTCTTTTGGTTAACTGAGCTAAGGGTCTGTCAATCTTGTTTATCTTTCCAAAGAACCAGCTATAGGATTTGTTGATTCTTTGTATTGTTTTTTTTTTTGTTTGTTTCTATTTCATTAATTTCTGCTCTGATTTTTGTTATTTCTTCTTGTCTGCTGGGCTTGGGTTTCATTTGTTGTTGCTTTTCAAGTGTCTTGGGCTGCAATGTTAAGTCATTTATTTGTGTTCTTTCCAATTTTTTAACGTAGGCACTTAGAGCTATAAACTTCACTCTAAGGAAGCTTGCAGCATGTCCCAGAGGTTTTGTTGTGTTGTACTGTCCTTTTCATTTAGTTCCAGGAATACTTTTATTTCCTTCTTAATTTCTTGTTTGACCCATTCATCATTCAAGATTTAATCTCCATGTGTTCATGTAATTACTAGGGTTTCTTCTGGTGTTCATTTTAAGCTTTATTGCATTGTGGTCTGATAGAATGCATGGAATTATTTCAACCTTTTTGTATTTGTTGAGGTTTGTTTTGTGCCCCAGTATGTGGTTGATTTTGGAGAACATTCCATGGGGCACTGAATAGAAAGTATATTCTTTGGTGCTTGGGTGGAATATTTGATAGATATTTCGTCCATTTGATGTATAGCATTGTTTAATTCAGATGTCTCTCTGTTAATTCTCTTTCTGTTGACCTGTCTAATGGAGACACTAGGGTATTGAAGTCCCCTAGTATTAGTGCGTTGGAATTAATCTGTGTCTTAAAGTCCTGTAGTACTCTTTTTATGAAGTTGGGTGCACCAGAGTTTGGTACATATATGTTCAT
>NW_008360332.1:6526395-6543254 GCF_000622305.1 Nannospalax galili
GTGTATTGATTCCTGTCATTTTGATCTCTGTTCACATTCTTGGTGTAACTGTGCTTTTCCACAGTTATAGCGTCATTAAGTTTCTTTCTGTTACCCCTGGGTATAGTTGTTCCTTTCTCCAGCTCTTTGTATTGCTTCAAGAACTCTGAAGAGCTGGTTTTGTAGACATGAATTCCTTCAACTTATGTTATGGAAGATTTTTCTTTCCCCTTCGACTGTAATAGACTCTGTTCACATTCTTGGTGTAACTGTGCTTTTCCACAGTTATAGCGTCATTAAGTTTCTTTCTGTTACCCCTGGGTATAGTTGTTCCTTTCTCCAGCTCTTTGTATTGCTTCAAGAACTCTGAAGAGCTGGTTTTGTAGACATGAATTCCTTCAACTTATGTTATGGAAGATTTTTCTTTCCCCTTCGACTGTAATAGACATTGTGGTTGGGTCAAGTAATCTGGGTCAGCATCTGTGGTCATTTAGAACTGATAATACTTTGGTCCAGGCTTTTCTGGCTTTCATAGTTTGCACTGAAAAGTCAGCTGTAATTCTGATGGGTTTTCCTGTATATGTGACTTGTTGTTTCTCTTTTGCAGCTTTCAGTATTGTCTCTTTGTTCTGTACATTTTGTGTTTTCACTATGATGTGCCGTGGAGAGTTTCTTTTCTGGTCCTGTCTATTTGATGTTCTATGTGCTTCTTGTATCTGTATGGGCATGTCTTTAATTTTGGGAAACTTTCTTCTACAATCCTGTTGAAGATCTCCTCCATACCATTATCCTGAGATTCTTCTCCTTCCTCTATACTTATGATGTGTAAGTTTGGTCTTTTTATGGTGTCACACAATTCCTGCATAGTCCATACTTGGTTTTCTTAAATTTTTCATAATCTTTGTTTGAGTGGTCTAGTTTGTCCTCTTTATCTTCCAGTCTTGATATTCTGTTTTCCATTTCATTCATCCTATTTGTGAGGCTTTCTCTGTTGTTTCTAACTGCCTTTTTGAATGTTTCACTTCCTTCTTCATTTCAGCCTGAGTATTCTTCACTATTTCTCTTTTCTGAATTCATTCAGAAGTTTATCCCTATCTTCTTTCAGTTCTTTGATTTCTTTGTGTATCCTTTAAATTCACTGAATTCTTTAATCATGTTTATAATTTTTTAGCAATATTTGATAATCAATGTTTATAATTATTTTATCATGCTCTTTTGAATTCCATGTCCTATGTTATCTCCAGGGGGTTCTCATTGTACTCCTCCACAGGACTGTTGGTACTTGGTAGAGATATATTATTTGGGTTTTTCATGTTATTATTTTTTCACTGTGACTTTGACATGTGGATTTCTTTTGTAGTTTCTGATTCTTGTGTGAGACTGAAGCCTTCCTTTGTTGAGTTTAAGTTTGCTGCTGTTTGTAAACTTTATGTGCCTTTGTGGTTTACTTGTTGGGCATGAAAGCTGGTTGGTCTAGGCTTCAAGTTCTCTCTTTTGATTTCATATTGGAGGGGCAAAATTGGTTTCATCTTCCTCCTCAGGAGTTCCCACAGAGGCCCAAGTCTGATGAGGATCAGATGCTCTCAGACTTTCTCCTAAAGACTGGATCCCTCCAGGAAAGATGGGCCTCTGTGGGAACTCCTGAGGAGGAAGGCGAAACCAAAAGAGCTGGGAGGGTGAATGAGGTTGTCTAAATATTTTAAATAAATCATACATACCCTCTAAATGTAGAACAGCTCAAATTAACACATGACCTTAAGATTCATTAATTTATTCAGCCAATAAATTTATTGATTGGGGGTGATTTTAATGTTTCACTAGATTCCAAACATCCAAATCGCATGAACTTGAGATTGATATTTCCTGTGTAAGCAAGTCAAAACTTAAATATGGTGTGTAATAATTCTTTAGCTGCATATCAGTTTGCTGAAAATTAATAGATATTCATGTTGTCCCTGGAAAGTTGATTTTCCCCACTTTTGTAAACAAAATTCTGTACATTTTGAGTGTCAGTAGTAGGAAATGCTATTGTGATGCCCCTGACCAAACAGAGGTAATTAAATAAGAATTTGTTTTTATTTAATTTGAATTTTAGAACTTGAAGAATAGCAATTTACCTTGAGAACAACATGGCTAAGGGTAGAGATGTATAGAGCGTTGAATGAACCTTTTCCTTAGAATGTGTGACTTTAAGTCCAAGCAATCTTTTTCTTTTCTTTTGATTTATAAGTATCCTGAGAACATGATTAAGTGTTTGCTCCCAGAGAGACAGAAACCATGGGAAGATGAGACTGTTTCTGAAGTAACTGGAAGAGACTGTTAGAAGTTTCCTGGGATAGGATTTACTGGATTGTGAATAGTTAAGACAAACAAATGAATATTCAAAACCGATAAAGAATAATTGTGCAGCATGTGGACAGACATCCTGAGGGAGAAAAGTGGAGACACAGCCATGGAGGGAAAAACCTGATGACAGCTTGACATTCTGGCCATCAAGACATGACACAAGCCCAGGGCCACAGCTGCAATACAGGAGCATGTGTATTGCTGGTGCAGGTGCCTAGGTAGATGCAAGGACCCCCACAACTCCCTGGAGTTTCTTCTCACTGAAAGATTTAGGGAACAGTGAATAAATCATAGTTTTACATTAAAACTTATAAAGGTGAGCTTGAGAATGGAATATAAGACATTTTCAAAAAGAACACAAGATAATAGACTGTGATGGGAAAATGTGCCTCTTGACAAATTCCCCTTGGTAGCAAGGTTTTAGAAATGTGGCTTGGGTGCTTTCCATTGGGGGGCAGGGAGCAAATGGGGGAAAAGGGAAAGAGTGGGATGTGGGTTTCCTATAATCTTGGAGCAGAAGGGACAAGCAAAAACCAATTTCCTGAAGGTATTCAAAGGATACATCTTTCTTTTATGTTCTTCCAAAAGCTAAAGCTGTCTAAGGGTGAAACAAATTTAGACTACTGCCCAACCAAGTTGAGCCTGAGTGAAGATCCTCTTCTTTACAAAATGCAAGGTAACTAAGTACCTTTTCTTATTTAAAAGGTATCTACTTAATACTTTGAGCATTCGAATCTGATTTTATCTAAGATGAGTTACCTAAGAGAACAGTCTGATTCATTAGAAGAATGCAGAAAATGAAACCCTCCAGGATGGACTTTTATAACGGCTGTGAGAACTGTCCATAGTCAAGAAACTGGAAATATGACTCAGTGGCTCAGAAAAGTGGCCACTCCTGCAGAGAACCCAGGTTCAGTTCCCAGCACCTACATGGGGATCCAACGCCCACTTCTGGCCTCCAAGGCCATTGCATGCATAAGCACACAACATACATGCAGGCAAAATAGTCATGCACATAAGATAAAAATAATTTTTTAAAAGAGCTACAGTCAATACACTGAATGTGGACATGCAGAGAATTCAGCAGAATTCACTGTGCTTCAGTTTTGTAAACTTAGCATATATATGCATACAAACACACACACACACATACACACACACACACACACACACACACACACACACACACACTTGATAGGAGGATCCTGCTTTTGTTGCCCAGGCTGGTCTTGATGACTGGACATAAGCAGAGCCCCTGCCTGGGTTCCTGATTTAGCTAGGACTACAAGAACAAGCCACCATGTCCAACTCTGTATGTTTTTTGAAAACTCATTTCATTGTCTACTGAGGGAAGGAGAGTCAGTTTTCTTCAGGGGGTGTGACCTCATACATTGCCCGTGTCCCAGTGGACAGCCCTATACCATGCACACTGGACAGCACTGACTGGACTCAGTGGGTTATTTATAAAAAAGAAGACATGAAGTTGTGAAAGGGATGTGGTGGACTGTGTGGGAAAAATCAGAGCAGGGTGAACACAATAAAAATACTTTGTATACATGTATGAAATTCTCAAAGAATAAAGTTTTTACATAATGAATGACACTCACCTAAGGAAAGCATAGAGTTTAAAAATACTTTTATGGTGGGGGCTGGAAAGGTGACTCAACAGTGAAGAGCACTGGCTGCTCTTGCAGAGGACCCAGGTTTGGTTCCCAACACCCACATGGCAGATAACAACTGTCCCTAACAACTGTTCCAGGGAAATCCAATGCCCTCTTCTGACCTCTGAGGGCATTGCACAATACAGGTCCACTTACATTCATGCAGGCAATATACTCATACACATAGCATTAAAAATATTTGTATAGAATGAAACATATCTGCGGTATAGCAAAATAAGTTCTAACGTGCCAAGGAGTAAACTTCCATGACATTAATTTTTCAATTAATAGTTACCCAGCACCATACCATGATAAAATGGTGAGGAAAGAAAATTTATTTTTAAATCTTTCTCAGCTCAACACATAAATCTTTGTGAAATGATTGAAGGGTGCATATCAAAATAAAGGCTGGATGTCCCACCTGGAGAGCAAAGCTCAGTGAAGAGACACAGGAATAGCCAGCAGTACAGGGATTCTCAAACACTTACCTTACCCCAAAGATTTCCATTATAACATGTCCAATGTTGAGTTAAACAGTAGACCATCTAATAAAAACATTTTATTTCTATGTATGAGCAGCCAGAGCAAAATCTTACTTTGACACCATGTACTTTATTGAACAACCTAAAACCTTATATTGGAAAAAAATGGAATTACTGAATTTTTAAACATTTTAAAAGCAGTGTTACAGTACACATCAGGCTTGTTTATTTGTTTAGATCTGATCCATTTTTTAAGGAAATCCAAAGTGAATCTGCTCTTCCTTCTTCTCCCCTCCCTCCTTTGTGCTCAATTTATAAGTTTGAATTGATTGAGTTCCAGCTCTGGGTCAGGGACTGTGCTAATATTGTATGTATTGTCATTCATCTTGCAAAAACTTATGAAGGACTTAATATGGGGCTAGAGTGGTGAGTAAAACCAGATGCCTCATTGCAACAGCCTGCAAGCTGTGAATTTTCATTAACATTTTATAATTAGAAAACCCAACACTGAGGAAAGTTAATGAAACTTGTATAGAGGTAACTTGTGCACAGCCAGAAAACTGACATCAGAGCCACGATGCTGAATATCCTATCAATGGTTCTCACAAAGGCTCTCCCCCGGTCACCTATTGTCACTTCCTGTCATTCCACATTAGCTTGCATTTTATACAATCATGTGTATTATTCAGTGTTCACTTTCTCACTCACATCTGCCTTTGTGTTTGCAGGGGACAGATTCTCATTAAGTAGCCCAGGCTGGCCTCACACTCACAGTCCTTCTGCCTCAGCTTCCCAATGCTGGGATTACAGGGATGCACTATCACAATCAGCTTTGTTCTGCACAATTGCTTATGGACTTACCCATACTAGCTGTATCACTAGTCCACTCCTTTTTATTACAGACTAGCATTTCGTTGTGTGGATATACCATCGTTGTTTATCCATTCCTCTGTTGAAGGACATTTGGATTGTGTGTTCAGCTCAGGGATATAACAACTGTAGCTTCCAGCAACAATCATATACAACTCTTTGTTTGGAAATATGTGTTCATTTGTCTTAGGAAATCCTAAGAATGGAATAGTTTGGTCATGTGATAGATGCAGGTTTGACTTTTTAAGAAACTGTTAAAAGTATTTTCCAATGTGGTTTTGCCATTTTACATCCCCACTGGTGGAGTAGGAAAGTTCAGGTTTCCCTGTCAGTCTCATTGACAGTCGAGTTGGTATTTTTAACTCTTCTAAAATGCATGCTGTGTAGTAGTGTCTCTTTTACCCTTTCCTAATAAGGATATTGAGCACATTTTCATATGCTTGTCTCTTGTTTACCCCTAGGGGAATTGTCTGTTTAAATCTTTTGCCCATTTTGTTAATTGATTTATTTTCTTATCATTGAGTTTTTAGAGTTCTTAATATCTTTTAGATACTGGTCTTTGGGGGGGGTCTTTTTTTGTGAGACAGAGTCTCCCTGTAGCCCCAGCTGGCTGGAACTCACTATGTAGACCAGGCTGGCCTTGAAGTCACAGAAATCTACCTGTCTCTGCCTCCCGAGTGCTGGGATTAAAAGCGTACATCACCATGCCTGGTTAGGTACTGATCTTTCATCAGATACCTGATTTCAACTATTTTCTTTCAGTCTATGTTGTCTTATTCCTTAGTAGTCACTGGAAAATCCAAACGTTTTAATTTTTCAGTTTTCATTTTTATTTTTGTTGTTTTTTGAGACAGGATCTTACCTTGTAGCCCTGGCTGGCCTGGAACTCACTGTGTAGACCAGGCTGGCCTTGAACTCACAGAGATCCACCTGCCTCTGCTTCTCAAGTATTGGGATTAAAGGTGTGTGCCACCATGCCCAACATATCAATTTATTCTTTTGTGCATTATATTTTGGTGTTTAAGAAAGAAATCTTTGCCTAACTCAGGGCTGAAAACATTCTTTTCTTAAATTTTTCTAGATTATTTTATAGTTTTTCCCTTCAGACCTATGATCCCTTTTGAGTTAATTTCTATATATAGCACAAGTTATGAATTATGTGTATATTCCTACACTGTGTGTTGAAAATTCTATCCTTTCTCCATTGACTGATCTGTACATTTGTCAAAAGTTGCTTTTACAAGCTGGACATGGTGGCTAAAGCTTATAATTGTAGCACTTGGGCCCTGTCTCAAAAAAAAAAGTCATTTGTCCTTATGTGTGTGAGTCTATTGCTGGTGTTAGTCTTTTTGACAGACCAGTGTCAAATTCTGTCAAAAACTTGCATGTGGGAGAAAGGTGTGCACATGCACCTGTACCTGTGCTCGGGGGCCAGAAGAGGGTGTCAGGAATCTGACCTTTATTACTCTTCATCTATTCTTTTGAGGTACAGTCTCCCTGAACATAAGGCTCAGGTGTTCTCAGCTAGGCTGGAAGCCAGCAAGCCCTAGCCATCCACCTACTCCTGCCCCTTCTTGAAGCTGGAGTTAACAGGGGTGCAAGGGACCTCACCCATCTTGTTACTTGGGTACCAAGATCCAAATGCCAGTCCTCATGATTTTTTGACAGCAAACACTCTCAGTCATCCATCTCTCCAGTCCCAAATTGCACTAATTTTCAAGTGCAAAACTGGTCCTGCGTTTCTGTAATAAACCCCACTTTGTCATGATGTTAAATCTTTTTACTATAAGATGAAAATTTCTAAAATGTTGACAAAATGTATATGTTCATGAGGAATATTGTTTTATAGCTTTTTCTTTCTTTCGATGTCTTTTAGTAATTCTAGCCTCAAATGAATTTGGGATTCTTTCCTCTTTTCCATTCTAGGGAAGAATTTATCTTGAATTAATTATTCCTCCATTAAACATTTGGTAAATTCACCATGATGTTAAGTTACCAATTCTTGTGGCCCCCCTTCCTCACCCTCTTCCTCCTCTTTTTTCCCCTCTCCTCCCTTTCCTGTGGATTTCTGCCTTTAGCTTTCTCATGCCCTGTATCCCACTTACTTGGGACTTGGTTCACCATCTAGTTTCTGGAAGTGGCAGTGGACACCATCAAGACCTCTCTCCTTGCTCTCCACTATTGGAGTTCATGCTCAGAGTTTCTTTCTGAATCCTGTTTCATAGCATTTTGTAGTTTTTTGGGGTTTTTTTTGTTTTTTGTTTTTTGTTTTTTGTTTTTTTGGTTGTTTTGAGACAGGATCTTCCTGTAGCCCCATCTGGCCTGGAACCTGCTATGTAGACAGGCTGGCCTCATCTCACAGAGATCCACCTGCCCCTGCCTCCCACGTGTTGCAATTAAAGGTGTGCCCCACCATGCCTGGCTTGAATTTTGCACTTTTGATATTCTGTATTTTCATTTTCATTCATTTCAAAATACTTTCCCTTGTGATTTCTTCTTTTGTCTGTGGATTATTTAAAAACACGGAGTTTAGTTTCCAAACCTTTGGAGATTTTCCAGAGACCTACTATTTATTTACTTATATCCAACTTAACTCCATTGTAATCAGGTAATATATTTTCAGTGACTTACAGAGCCATACTTGGTCTATCTTGGGAAATATTCTATATTTGCTCTAAAAGGGCTTATACCTTATGTGCCTGAATGGAATATTCCATAACTATCTAATAAGTCAGGGCTTCATAAACTTTTTTGGCTTGTGAACCCTGTGTATCCAAGAAACTTTTTTTAAAAATTTTAATAACTACATGATTAGAAGAAGCATTTCATTACAGCTTTAACATATTCAGTAACACACTCCAGAGCAAGAGTACATCTCTTTCATAAGTGGCTGTAAGTTTCTAGGTTCACAGTTGAATTAATACAGAAACTTTTAAGCATCCATAAGTATATGGGTATATAAAATAGGTATAAAAATCCAGAATTTATTGATAATAAAACATTAAGAAACATATTTTAAAACAATTCTTTGGCATAAATATAATATTGAAATTGATTAAATATGAAAACAAATTTGCAATACCGATGAGATGGAGAGTCTTCTTTGTCTAACACAATACATCCAAAGATGTACCAACCTGATACTAACATGCTGAGGAATGACGGTAGAAATCACTGAAAGTCTTTGTTTCTCATAATTAAACCAGCATGTCTGCATAAGAGTAGAAAACTTTATATGTATATGAAATTCATAACATACAGTCATCTGAAATCTATGCCAAGGTGTTTCATGCATTGTTTGTTGGTGTTACATGGCAAGATGGCATATACGATGTAAAGTGCACATGTTATATGTTTAGAACCAGGGTTGTCCTAAAGTCCTATGATGTAACAGGAATGAGCACTTCCAGAAATGCCTCAGTTTCATTACCTGTTTGGTTTTGAATTACTTTTCGGCCACAGCTTTTTCAGAAGTCTTTTACACCCCCACATGGGGTACTGACAACATCTGTGGGGGTTCAGTTCCAAGCCCTCCAATGGCTGCTTCAAAAGACAAATGGATTAAACCTGCTTCCACTCCTCTACATGCAGATGTATTTTGTGAGAGGCCTAGGAAGACGTTAACAGCAGTAATAATGGAATGATAATATTCTAGAGAAAAAGTTCCGTAAATGAGTCCCTTTACTGCACTCTCAGCTTTTCACTTAAAGGAAGCACCTGCAGTTTGTCTTGGGCACATCCAAATTGCCAGCATCACTACTTTCACTCTCTAGGGCCACCAAACAGGAATACACTCCATCAAATGAACGTTTCCTTTCTGGACATTATTTTACAGGTGTTTCTTAAAGAAAGGCACTTTCTTTAAGTGGCTAAATTGCTTCCTAGAAGATTTCCACGCACAGACACTAGTTGATCATCAAGAAGTTCATGTTACAGACGTTTCCATGGCCACAGAACGAAGTAAATTTCCCTTGGTAATAATCCCAGGAGTCTTGCTAACACAGGCTTCTTATCTCTAAAGCCATTCCTGCTTCCTGGGTAGACAGGCAGCTTTAAGGATTTTATTAGACATCAATTGTGGCATCCTTTGGGCAGGCTGCCAGCTGCCTACCAATTGTGACCAGTCTTGGATCTGTTCAATAGAGTACAGACATAAGCCTCTTAATCACATTTAGTTTATTGATCCCACACTGGCTCTCTTTGACCATAAATCACAAGCCCCAACTATTGAACCATTTTTTGGTTTTTTTGTTTTTGTTTTTTTTCCTTGAGACCTGCTCAGTCTTCTGGTAGTCTGCTGCCACCTAGTGAGAACCACTCATCCTTTGCCTCCCAGTTTAGAGCCCAGAAGGGTCCCTGGCTCCTGCAGTTTAGTGACTATAAGAAACAGCATTTATTCTAATGAGGAAGGCTTTGCTCTACATAGCTTTTGAATTCTCTGAATAGCCTTCAGAGCCTGCCATATATTCTATAAATACTGGCACAGTGGTTTAAAGTGTAGATTCTGAGCTTGATGGTCTGTGTTTAAATTTCAAAACCACATTTTTCATTAGACCAGGTAAATATTTTTTACCACCTTGTGCCTTACTTTTATCTCTTAGGCTGTTTGAAAGAAAAAGTGAGAAGATAAAGGGGCAAATAATAAAATAACTACATCATAGGGTGTTGTAGAAAGAAAATGGGTTAATATAGGAGAAAGTCTAAAAATAGAATTATTAACTTACAATAACTATTAACCACCACATGTGAGACACGAGCATATTTCACAGTATCTCTGGGCCTCAGTTTCTTCATCCTTAAAAAAGGATTGATGCAAAGTTGCCTTGAAAGTTGTTGTGAGAATTAAATCAGAGAATGGGATTTGGCTTGTAGTACGTTAGTTGCAAGTGTTTGTTTAAATGTTATTAAAAATGGGTTTAATGGTATTTTATGACCCAGAAAATGTTCAAGACAATCTTCTTTTAACGCTAGTTATTTATTGTGTGTGCACATGTGTGGAGGTCAGAGGATAACTTTCAGGCATCAATTCAATTCTCTCCTTTCACCAAATGGGTCCTTCAGATCAAATACAGGTTGTCAGACTTGGCGGCAAGCAGGCTTACCTGGTAAACCATCTCACAAGCCCAAGACATATCATTTTTTAATGTATATGAATGTTTTGCCTGCATGTATGTAAGTGCACCATGTGCATGCCCAGTGCCCTCAGAGGTCAGAAGATTGGACCTAAGATTACAGATGGTTGTTAGCTGCCATGTGAGTGTTGGGAACCAAGTCCAGGTCTTCAGCAAGAGCAAACAGTGCTCTTAACTTCTGGGCCATCTCTCCATCCCCCAAGACATACCTTTAAGAGAACAAAAGAGCAAACCATTGAGTTAAAATAGAATATGATCCAATTTTTACAAAATGCTTTTATGTATAGTCACAGAAAAGTCCTTAGGGAGAAAAAAAACAGTACTTCAAAGGTAGCTGACTGGAAGACAAGGCACTGCGTGACTGTTATTCACTGAGTTGTGCTTTTCACTATTCTCCAAAGCATAACAATATTTATGAATTTTACATCACAAAAATAATTTTGTTTTAAAATAAAATGACACCAAATATTGGGAGGAAAGAAAACCAAGTTTTGGTGTTTCATCCCCCAGATTAGCTGTGCTATTTTGCTGCTTATCTACTTGTAGTGTGTGTGTGTGTGTGTGTGTGTGTGTGTGTGTGTGTGTGTGTGCAGCTGTGTGTATCAGTCATTGATAGTTTGAAAAGGGAGTGGACTACTAAACTGGAGCCTGAAAATGCTTGGATTTATGCCTGCCACATTTGGGAAGGGAATGAACAGAATTAGATGTGTGTGTGTGTGTGTGTGTGTGTGTGTGTGTGTGTGTGTGTGTAGCAACAGAAAATACAGTATGTATTTTAAAAGATCTTTCTATGTAAATAGGTACTTCCTCCATCCATATTCATCAGAAAGAAAAAATGTTAAGCCAAATTAGGTTGGTGAAGGCAGCAGAAACACACCCCTACCACAACCTGGAGGCTGGGATGGCCAATATCCTCAAACCAATAGAAGACTTCTGCACCAAGTTCTTCGTGGGAACAGAGGTAGCCTGGAATTATCTGCTTTTTAAATTACACTAAAATATATAGTACCTAACTCCTATTCTACATGTTTACTGTTTACATATTTTCATGTTTCGATATGATCATTTTTATTCAGGAATTTTAACCTTGATGCCTAGTACATTCACATTTTAATGTTCCTTAACAGGCTGTAAAAGTAGCTCAGTTGATAGAGTGCTTGCCTGACATGTACAAGGCCCTGGGTTCAATCTTTAGCACCACATAAACCAGGCATGACAGCACACCCTATAATCTTAGCACTCAGGAAGCAGAAGCAGGAAGGAGGCATAAGTTCAAAGTCACCTGAATCTGGGTGACCCAGAGCCAGTTGTTGAGCCCCTCTGAGCCTCAATATCCTCATCTAAAAGACGATGAGGGACCGCTGCCTCTCTCCCATTGGTTCTGTCTCTTCCTCCTTTATCTGGCTGTTTCCTCCTTTGCTTCCCATCAGATCCTTCTGCGTTCTCTTCTTAAAATAAATGGTCATAAATTAGAACTAGAATACATATTGTTAGAGTTCAGTTTTATGTTTCCTGCTCTCAACTTTATAAAAGGTGATTAATAGGGGCTGGAGAGATGGCTCACCAGTTAAGAATACTGTTCTTGCAGAAGACCCAGGTTTGAATCCCAGCACTTACATGGCAGCTGACAACTGTCCATAACCCCAGTTCCAGGGGATCTGACAATCTCTTCAGTCCTCCGTGGGCACTACACAACATGGGTGCACTTACATACATGCAGGCAATACACACATACTCATAAAGTAAAAATAATGAAATATTTTTAAAAGGTGGTTAATACCACAGTATACACGCATCTACCCCCACCCCCTTATTCCAGGTCTTCATTAAGTCCTGACTGTTACATGCTGAAACCAAATCACTGAATGCTCCCTTGCCTCACTCATCCTCAGTAATTTAGGAAAGCCAGCAGTTGGGACTTCTGTACATAACATGTCTCCAGAGCTGCCCGTAGGACTCACATCACTCTGTATAGATAAAGCAAACTCATTTTTGGTTCGTTGTAAAATCAATTACGGTAACAATTTTGAACCTGTCCCCCACCCCACCCCAGTATACTGAATTCACGTGATTAAACTGACCTGTTCCTTTGTATTTGTCTTGGTGCCACCAGGCTTAGCACAAGAACATGAGATCTCTTGCCTCTGACATTGACCTTACATTCATTGAACCTGTTATCTCCCTAGGAAGGTGAAGTGATATACACAGATTGGAAAATGGAAAGAGATCCTGAAACTGGACGATTTATGTGTAAGTTTTGTGGATTACTCATTAATAAGACCTTTTTCCTTTAAAAAATCCGTATTAGGATATATTGATTATGTGTAATAATGGGATTCATTCTGGCATTTTAATACACATATAAAATGTATTTTCACCCTATTCACCCCAATACCTTCTCCTAGTCCCCTTCTGCTCTTCTGGTTCCCTCTTTAGTCCCTACTTATTTGATGACTCAATGAGTTTCATCAGGCTTGCTTTTAGGCTCCTGGCTGAGGGATTATCTACAGTAGCATGGGCTCCTCTACCAGTGGCCCCCTCACTAAAATGCCTCTCCCCCTTCCCAGTCATCATTAACTGGCTATAGATATTCAGGGAATGTTGGAGCCTCGTGTGCCCCTACTCCCCTAGCAATCATTATCTGCCTATGGGTCCTTGGAGGGCACCAGGGCCTCATGGTTCCTTCTCCCTCAACTCCAGGACAGGATGTCAACAGCCCACTCTTGCACGGGTTTGCGCCAGTAATTGTAACTACAGCAGGATCTGAATGTAATTTCAATGTCATGCTGAAGATGGGGTTCTACTCGGTCATGCTGAACATGGGGGTTCTAACTCACTCCACTCCTTCCTTCTGTTTTTGCATTCCTTCTGTGAGCCTTGGAGCCGTTGATATAGAAGTCCCATTTATGACAGAGCATTCAGCAGTCCCTTATTCTCAGCACTTTGTCCAACTGAGTAAAGGAGCTTCTCCGATAAGAGTTAATGGTAGCAGTAATCTATGGACATAATTATTTAGATAGCAACTTGACAGGCACATCATGTCCATTTAGCAAAACAATGGCAGCAGCTTCCCCATTAAGGGCCATTACCTCCCCAGCCAGGAGGTTTTGACCAGGCTTACAGTATTGGATGGATTCCCTCCTGTGGTGCAGGCCTTAAATCCTATCAGAGTGGTTGGTTACCCCCATTACTGACTTGTCACCATTGCACCAGTAGACACTTCTTGCCTTGCTAGTCAGTGGTGTAGTGCACAAGGTCCACAGCTGTTTTTATGACAGTTCTCCCGCTAACACCATGGGAGCTAGCCAGCAGGGAGATAGTTCCATTTGGGGTCCAGCTTGATTTCTCTGTGCTGTAATCAAAGCATGAGGTGTTTTCAGTGACAGGATCTTACTGTCTAGTTCTGGTGGAAAACCAACAACTGTGGCAAATGCCTGCATTGCTTTAGAGATTCTGAGATCCTCCCTGACCAACAACTCATAGGGAGAGAGCCCACCTCTGTTACCAGGGTTTTCATTTAATGACCTCAGGTTTCTGGGAGCAGCTTTATCCATCCACACAGCGTACTTAAAAGTTTTTTCTTTTTTTTTTTATTAGTTTAACCATATTCAGGTTTCTTTCTTTTTCACGGATCCTTAGTTTCAGCTGGTCCTCTTCCCTTCCTCTCCCTTATCTCCCTGCCTTCCTCCCCACTTAATCCTCCTCCCAGCATTTCACCTTCTAAGCACCCCAATAAGCAAAGGTCCTTCTGTTTAATAGGGGTTCATGACAATTACTGCTACTTAAAGTTTTTTATTTTTATCATGGTATGAAAATGTATGGTATGAAACTACACTTCAGTGTTTGGAATAATGTACAAAGGATGTGGTAGCTCATGGGACTGCCAGGCAGACAAAGGCAGCACAAAGTTTCCCCAAAGTGTGGGAGCAATGTTGTGGGGCAGCAGACTTGGTTTGCATAAGGGGATCTGATAAACTCTGTGGGTGGGTGTATGCGTGGGAAGTGAGTAACTTAACCACCAGAGGCCAAAGCCACAGCCTGCAGGGGGACAGCTGTTGGGGCTGACATCTTCTTCTCAGACTTCACTCCCTTCTCCTACTGAGTCTGGCATCAGAGATCACAATCTGTTTTTCACCTGGGGAAGCTTTCTTTGCTATTTTAAAGATCTGTTATCATTTTTAATTATGTGTATGTATCTGCGTGTCTGTGTGTGGGTATATGCACATAAGTGTAGGTGCCCACAGAAGCCAGAGGTGCCAGATCCCTCAGGAGCTAGAGTTATAAGCAGTTATAAGCTTCCTGACAATGGGTGCTGGGAACTGAACCAGGGTCCTCTCCAAGAGCAGTATGCACTCTTAACTGCTAAGCCATCTCTTCAACCCCTTCTTTTCCATTTTAATCTTGAGGCAAAAGCACCTCTGTTTTTCTTCTATAATACTCCTTCACAAAATATGGCATCAAAAGAGAACTGGGAGTGGGGGCTGTGGATGCAGCTCAGTTAGTAGAATGCTTGCCTAACATGCACGAAGCCATAGCACCACATGAACCTGGATATAATAGCTCATGCTTGTAGTCACAGCACTGGGGAGATAGAGACAGGAGAATCAGAAGTTCAAGGACATCCTTGGCTACTTAGTGAGTTCATAGCTTGAGCTATGTGAGACGTCTTCAAAAAAAAAAAAAAAAAAAAAAAAAAGAGGATTAGGGGGTTGGAGTGAGTACCAAACTGAGACTGATTTTTCTACTTTCCATTAATCCCCAGCTCTAGGATCTAAAGTTAACTCGAAATTAGATATAGGATGTGATGAATTACTATCAACTTAATTTTATTTTATACATATTCTTGTACCCATCTATTAGATAATTCAGGAATATTCATTGTATGTGAGATGCAGGCCAGACACTATGTAGCATGGCGGGGTCTTCCCTACACCTTAGCACATAGTGGACCTGAGTCAAACACTGATTCCTCCTGGTCTCAGATGCTCTCTTGGGGTTCCATCTCCTACAGCCAGCTTTCAAAACTTGTTTTGAGCATGTTCATAGAACACAGATTTTTTTTAAAAAAATTTTGATTTTATGTGTATAGTGTTATGTCTGCATGTATGTTAGTGCACCCATGCCATGCAGTGCCCTCAGAGGACAGAAGATGGCGTAGAATCCCCTGGAACTGGAGTTACAGACAGTTGTTAGCTGCCACATGAATGCTGGAATTTGAACCTGGGTCTTCTACAAGAACAGTCAGTGCTCTTAACTGATAAGCCATCTCTCTAGCCCCCTTATTTTTTATATTTTTTTAGCCCAGTGAGTTTTATTTTGGACTCTGACTTTCAGAATTGTAGAATAGGTTTGTGTGCTCTTTAAAAAATTTAGAATATTTTTATTATTCCAGAAAGAACATGAAGCAGGTTATATTTTTAGTTTTACATGAATTTTATCCATGTATATGCTCTGTGCCAGACACTGGCGAACTGAAGTTGAGCAGAGGTACCCACTCCAGGAGTTCCAGGATCGATTGGTTGGAAAAGACAAATGAACAAATGGTAGCACTGTTGTCACTTATGACTGGAAGCAAACAGGAAGTGATGCAGGAGCCAGGGAAGAACCATCCCTCTGGGGCTATTAAGAAATGGTCCACTGAAGTGGAACCCCATAGTTGAGCTGAATCTTGAAGGGTGGGTTGGAATTTTCAGAGAGAAATCGTGGGGAAAGACACTTGGGTAGAAAGAGCAGCAAAGGTAAATGCACGGAACCCAAGAGCTGCGGCCAGGGTTGAACAGGGAGAACTCAGGGCCAAAGTGTAGCCATCAAGAGGGCAGCAGCAGCAGGTAAGGTGCTGGGGACACTGAGTCCAGGTTGCAGTTGTCGGGCTGCCCTTATGTTCAGAAAACCAGCCAGGCAGGAGAGCAGGGGCTGGGCTGGGCTGGTTTGTTGGTAGGACTCATAATAGAAACAGGATGTGCATTTGCAATAGCCCAATGAGAACCAGCGGGGACTGAAGGACAGGCATGGTGACAGGGAGGTATAGCAGAAAAACATGGGAGACTTAGGAATCTCAAGGCCGGGACTTTGTGGCCAAAGGCATGTGAGTGGTCAAGATGAAAGGGAGTTGCTTTTAATTCCTTGGCCTTTAATTCACCCCCATTTGTATGGGAATAGCTTTATTTTTAAATAAACAATTTATTGAGAATTTCATACATGCATATAAGGTGATAAAATCCATGCCCACTCTCTCCCCTCCAACTCCTCTCATATCTCCCCATCACTTTTTTCTTCTGATAACTTCATGTACTCTTTCTTCTTTGATTTATTTATTTATTTTTATGGGGCTTTTGGCGACTCTAACATTCCCCTCTCTGAAGAGGTAACCCTAAAATCTTTTAAGGATT
>NW_008360332.1:6543461-6543910 GCF_000622305.1 Nannospalax galili
AGACAGCTCTGGCTTCTTCCATGCTGAACAGGGATGCAGGGTGAGGCAACGGGATACCTCTTCAGTGAGGCTATCTAAAAGACTAGCATAGGAATAGCTTTAACCACTGACTTTAGGATTATGGTGACACTTTAAGTATTGTGAAACACAGAAAGCTGAATGACCCTGTTATTTCCACTGAATAATGCTTGCAGGGTGGGAAAAGTTGGTGTATAGATGTGCTGAACTGTCAGTCCATGTGCCCTGTTCTCATTTCTGTGGACTGTGGGTGTTTTTCTTGGGAGTGCCCAGCCAGCGAGTTTCATAAATAACATGGAGGTTTCCAGAGTCAAGATGAGGCAGCTACTTCTGACTTGATCCCTCCTGATCTGCTTATCTCAAATACACAACCAGGAAGGAAAAATAATTCCAACCTCTTGAAAAAACTTCTAGAAGGCGGATTACCCAAG
>NW_008360332.1:6544295-6550261 GCF_000622305.1 Nannospalax galili
AAAGGGGAAGCATTTTTGTAAAAAAAAAAAAAAAAAAAAAAGGCCACATCAAACATCTCCACATGAATGACCTAAGAGGCAAGTCAAGAAAGGCAGATTTGAAAGATGACTCTTGGCATCATTGACGTAGTCTACCCACAAACTGTCCAATCAGCACATACCCAGTGTCAGGCACACTTCCAAGCACTTTCTGTGGATAAACTTCATGTAATCGTCACAGAAGCCTTATGGGATAGCTGCCGTAGGTGGCAATGCCCCTCTTTGAACCCAGGCAGTCTGCTGCCAGACCGTGCCCTTTTGTTAATTGTAACTTTCTTACAACAACCTGG
Source organism: Nannospalax galili (assembly GCF_000622305.1). Classification (NCBI taxonomy): domain Eukaryota; kingdom Metazoa; phylum Chordata; class Mammalia; order Rodentia; family Spalacidae; genus Nannospalax; species Nannospalax galili. The sequence continues at coordinate 6,544,625 of NW_008360332.1, forward strand.
CCCAGAGGCTCTGGCACTCCATCTAATAGCATAGTGATAGCTCCATTCATTGTTGAATGGCTCACAGGTCTTCTAAAGGACAATAGGAAGAAAAAGTTATTATGGGATGTTATTATAAAGAACAAACCTCACCCTTGTGGATAAGTCTGCCACTGATCTTTACAGTTCCAAGAGGGTTTCCAGCCCCCAGGCCAGCTCTCTTCACTCAGAGGCAACCCCAGAGCAGGAACTAGAAATAGCAGCACAAAGCTGCTAGTGTCCGAGGGTGGGGTGGGGGTGGGGTCATCTGCCTTTACCAGGAATCTTCTAGACCACTCAAGAAAGCCTGATAAGTATGTCTTCTGTGATCTCTTCAAGATGGAGCACTGGAAAATTGACCTTTTTTTTTTCAATCTAGAAGAGCTACAGTTAAGTTTATTTATTTGTTGAGATCAGGCTATGCCTGCTCTAAGTTACTCCATATTGTGCAAAACAGTGTTTTTTCAGACTGTGCCTTGACCTAAAAGACTGTATTTCACAAGCAACTTTTGATTCCATTTTGAGGATGGAGGACAGCTCTGCACCTGGGGGGACACATGAACAGCACCATCTATGTCTAGCACCACTGACATGGCACAAGACTGATAAATGATTATTCTTCGGAGTAGAAAGGGTACCACCCTATAAATTCATCAGCTAAACTAAGACTATAGGGGCACATGGGCATATTAAAATTATATCAGGAAAGCCAGGCCCCAGATTTTATCAGACAAGTCAGACCAAAGAAAGGATATCACTCTCTCACCTAGACCCCATGAATTTATGGGCACCTAGCATTGCAATGGTAACAGCCCTACCCACCTGTCATCTGACAACCTAGTGTGTGCAGCAAGGACCCAGAGGCAGAGAACTTCTGACCACCCCAGGGGCTTTGGCTTGACTTAGTTTCCACTATTAATGTGGCCTACTGGAATTGCTGTCTGCCTGTCCTGTTCACCTGCCTGAACCTGCTGCCCATCTGTCCACCCTTTCTTTCATCTGAACCTGCATCCTGTCCTTTTGCTTTTGCAGCTGACTGAATTCTAAGGCTCAGCTGACTCTCCAGTTCAGCCACAGTGACTTCTGGGGCTTGACTGGGTTAGTTAGATGTCTATCTACCTCATCCCATAGACTGCATTTCTAGCAGCTCCCCTGCTTCTTGGAATTTCCGAGACCTCTTGAACCCTTCTGTAGCCTCTTAATCCTTTTAGTCACTCTATAACCTACTGTTGATATTAAAAAGCACAGCTCTCATCTCAAAGGGCACAAGTGATAGGTTATTCCGGAGCCAAGTAAGAGTGATCAAGGCCTGGGAATTTATCCCAAATTCAGTATCCCAACATGGTAACAATTCCACGAACAAATTTTATAGTAACACACACACAAAAGAAGTCATAAATCAAAACACTTTTCAAAGACATTGGAAACATCAAGTAGATGGATTCTAGCCAAGCAGGGAAACTTCTGCTAGAGATTTCAGATGACATCTGGTAGCATTCTTGGGTTTTGGGTTGGTGCAAGCCCTCGGTCCACTCAATGATGAGGACAGGGTGTAGATGTTGGTTAGGCAGTTTAGGAACAGAGACTCTGGAAGTGAACAATTTTGTTCTTGTCCTTGGCCAGAAGCAAGAAATGTCCTTGGTTCTCAGACTAGGAATGCCAGAGGAGTTTAAATGATTCTAGTCATTTAAGAAGGGGAATGTTCCAGGAGTCTTCGAGGCTATTGAGGATGAACTCCCTCGTAGGTAGAGACATGACTCTCTGATCTATTCCAAAGATCTATTGTCTCCTCCCTTAAGAGCTAATCCAGCTAGGCCTGTCAATCACCTCGCCAAGAGACCACCCCCCACCCCCAGGAAGGCTGATTTACCTAAAGCTAAAGACATGAGAGGAATAAATATCCTTTAATGAGATAACTTCTCTACCCCAAAACTGTCGTCAGCGCTGCCACTTTTAGAGAGCCATCTCTGTGCAGCTCTGCCAAGCCTGCCCAGTTTCCTGAGTTGTAACTCACAAAACTTTCCTTTTCTTCTTTTCTATCTCTTCCAGGTACTAGTGAAGGCCCAAGCATGTTTTCTCTGATACTATGAAAGTGCCATTCCTTCTCTGAAGCAAACTCCCTTCCATGAGGCTACTTGTTGACTTCCAAGGCTGAGCACATCAGGCCTAACTCAGATGGCATGCTTTTTCTTCCTCCTTTTCTCCATCTTCCTCCTCCCAGTAGCTGCTGAGATTTATAGCTTGCCTACCCTGTTGTTTTCTCTCAAACGTTCATAAAATGGTCCTCAAACTTCCTACTGAATACAAAAGCACTTACTGGTCCTCTTCTCAGGACCTGGGAGTGTGGTGTCCTTCTGCCTGCAATGCATACCAGATCCTTCCCAAGCCCTGTGGCACTCAAGCCAAAACTCATCTCCCTAAAACTTCCCACCCCATCTTAGTTATAAATGTCTCTCGTCACTCTTTCTTGTAATAGTTTTTCTTCCAAAGCACTCTTTACAATATTTCAATGACTTACTGGAGGATTTGTTTATTGGGTATCTTCCCTTCCCATCAGATAGTCAGCCCCTTGAGGGCAGGATCACACTGGTATACAGATGTTGGCCCATGTAAGTAAGCTGCATATATTTAGTAACTCACTGCATGAACTAATGAATGAGAGCATGATATTGCTCTGGGCCTGAAAAAGCTGTCTTGACAGACCTTGACAGACCATTCACCTTCCACTCCCACAGCCAAGAAACCAGTGAACCTCCACACTGTCCACGATGGGGCCGTGCACACTGTTCAGAGGTCACCTTTCTACAACGACATCATCCTCACCATTGGGGGATGGAATGTGGCCATCTGGAAAGAAGAAATTATGGTAAGTTGCCTACAAAAACAGAGCAGTGGGTGTGTGGTTTCTTTGTTATTGAGAAAGACAATAGAAATAACAGCCTGTTCCAGCATATCGTGCCTTTGGGGTACTTTATGGAGAAATTGGAACAGATGGTCCAGGCTCCAGCTTGTCAGCAGAACGTACAGTCACAAGCCTTTTGAAAACAGTTGTTTGCTTTTCTTTCCAGAGGAGAAGTAAATAAATTAACAAAACCCCTGTTCTCTGAAACCTAACAGTATTTTTTTCTTGGGCAGTTGATCTGGGTTGAATTTTGCCTTCCTATAAAGTAGAAGATGGGATTCTGCTTACTAGATGAAGTCCAAAGAGGCACTGGGCCTGTCAACTTTTCTTCTGTACCAGGAATGTTGGCAGATACAGAAAGTGGTAGTGTGGGGGCTGAGGGTCCAGGGCAGCAGGTGGAGCACAGCCTGTCCAGACGTGTGTGTACGTGTGTGTGTGTGTGTGTGTGCGTGTGTGTGTGTGTGTGTGCGGTGGCTGCAATATATTTTTACCAGATTACTACCTTTAAGATCTCTAATTTATAAAAGTAACAGAAATGTGTACCAACATTTCTATGAATGTGTCACTGAAAAAAATTAGAAGCTACTTAAATCGTCACCAACAGACATCTACTTTATTTCAATATACTTCAGTATATCTAATTCTTTTCTGATGAGGAAGTTTTGTTGGGCATGGTGATGAACGCCTCTAATCCCAGCACTCAAGAGGCAAAGGCAGGCGCATCTCTATGAATTCAAGGCCAGCCTGGTCTACATAGTGAGTTCCAGGCCAGCCAGAGACATAGTGAGACCCTGTCTCAAAAATTGAAAAAAGAAAAAAAAAGAGAGTAAGTTTTATAATTAGGAAAAGAAAACAAAAGACTTAACAGGAGCCAAGAACCTGGTTTCCCCCAGAAAATGAAGTGGGCAAAAAAGGCTTGAAGGGCCACCTAAGTGAGGTCAGGAGTCCAGCATTCCTCTTCCCTCATGGGGGAGTTTTCTATGCATGGTTTGGCTGGTGAGAAAGAGCTCCGTGGTTTGGTTTAGTCAAATGTAAGTACATTCTTGGACATACCTCGTAAGTCGTAAGTTTACGGACCCCGCCAGCAGGTAGAGAGCACATTCCAATCTCTTTCCTCTTTGAAAACCTCTCAAAATTAACAAATTATCTCCTGGTAGAGGAAACAAAGACAATGATTCCACGACACTTTGGTGGTCTAAAGTCTCTTCCAAATGTGTCTCACTGCAGTTATTTACTGAGTTTGCTGGCTCTGCTGCTGATTTTCAACATGCAGCTCACAGCTGGAATTGGTTGCTGTATAGTCACTTCTGCAGAGCTGTCATGAAAAGGCCCGAGATTATAACTCAGATCTGGTCTGTGGATGCATGGTTCCATGGATTCTGGGCCCATGCTAAGACAGAACATTACAGAAACATGGCATGTGGAAGAGGCTGTTCACCTCATGGTATACAGGAGGCAGAGGTATAGGAAGGACCAGGGACCAAGTATAACCTTCAAAGACATGACCTACCTCATCCACCTAGGCCTCAGTTCTTGAAGCTTCCAGAAACTCCCAAAAGATTGCCATCAGCTAGAAACCAAACCTTCAACACATCAGCCTGTGGGAGATAATTAATATTCAAACCACAACAGACTTTTCATTTGCTTTTTATGGCTGCCAGAACTGTTTCCATGGGCAGAAGATATCTGAAAACCAAATAAAGGTGTAGGCAAAATTTCTCTACAACTTTCACTTATAGCTATTGTTCACAGATCTTCACGGAAATAACCGATTAAGAAACAGTCCTAAGAATCTGCAGAGTGTGGGTCCTTGGACAAAATTCCTATATTAAACTCCACCCATTCAGGGCTCAGGGACCACTGAGGGGGTGGAAAGATTTTAAGTGCGAGGGAGGAGGTATATGACCATATGCAAATAAGAGTCTTACAGGTTCCTGGGACCTTGCTCATATGAACCTACAGCAATGGTGTCACCATGCACAGGACCCAAGCACACAAAAACCCACTACAGAACTGTGGAAATGAGCAGCAGGCCCCAATCTTACCCAAAGAACTATTGGTAGCTGATTACTGCTGGGTGAGGAAGAGCTGATCTTCTTAAAGGGAGGGACTCTATAGATAGGCTGACTAGACCTCAGCAGATGAACTTGCACTGAGGGACATCTGGGGACACTAACTTGACTCAATAGGCCATAACACAAATAACAGAACGCATCAATTCCATGGGGGGTGGGGGGCTATGGGAGGTGCCAATGGGGAAGGGAGTATAAAGATGATTAAGATTTTCTGTATGAAATACACAAAATTCAATAACAAAATTCACATACACATACACAAAATAGAAGCAGTTTGGTTACTAGGGTCATCATCTCAACTGGAAGGTTTGATCTTTTGGGGGGGGTTGATCTTTTATGAAAAGCAAATAAAACAAGAAATAAAATTTATTTAACAACAAATTGGAGAGAAAATATCTTGTTCTATATAAAAATCCAGCGATAGGGCCAGCAAGATGTCCCAGCAGCACTTGCTGTCCAAACTGTAGCAGCTTTATGAACTGAATTCAAGGCCTCAGAACCCATGTGAAGGAGAAAACCAACTCCACAAAGCTGTTCTCTGACTTCCACACAGGTATTGTGATACACACACACACACACACACACACACACACACACACACACACCACACACACACAAAAAAAAAAATGTTGAACCTTGGGG
>NW_008360332.1:6550305-6574709 GCF_000622305.1 Nannospalax galili
GGTTAAGAACACTGTTCTTGCAGAAGACCCAGGTTTGAATCCCAGCACCCACAACTGCCCATAACTCCAGTTCTAGGGGATCCGATACCCTCTTCTGTCCTCTGCGGGCACTGCACAACACGGGTGCACTTGCCTACATGCAGGCGTAACACTCATACACATAAAAAATAAAAATATTTTTTTTAAAAATTTAAAACTCTACAACAAAAGGAATTAAGATTTTCTAGCAGAATAAATTTGTAGCTAAGCAGTCAGGCCCAGCTGAGCTGTACTTAAAATCACCATGAATTTCCCTCAGATCATAACAAAAGCTTTCCACATATCTTTTAAAAATGTGTTTGCAGACTGGACCACTCCTTAAGACATGCTGCACATCCAAAAGGTACACTTCGGGGCACTGGTCCCTGACGAGGCCTGGAGTTTTCTATGTTGGCCGAGAGGATGGATACATTGATATTTGGGACCTTCTGGAGAAAACTCATGAACCAGCCCAGTCACAAAATATTTGCATCGCCATGATCACTGCCATCAAACCCTGGTCCTATTCCTGTACGTTCATTCTAATCCAATGAGCTGCACAGTCTTTTCAACACTCACCTGGAAAGCCCACAGTGCTTTTCTTCAGGTTTCTGTTTTTCTTCCCACCCCACCCATCCTCAACACCTCCTTTCCTTTCTTTCCCTCCCCCCTCTTCTCTACTCTTCCCTTCTCTGTCTCTCCCAAACTCTGGGTGCTCCCTGGACCTCCCTCACTGTTGTGACTCAACAGCAGTGATTTCTCAGACTTAGTATGTCAGGCAAAAGCTGGTTTTGAACCACAGGATGGAAAGCATCCATCTCGTTGTCTCCGGGCCAGACAGGATAATCCTAAATCTTTGCTTTTCTCTCATTTCTTTTCCAGGCAGAATGATTTGTTTCCTTAACTGGCATTGTAAGCCACATTTTTAAATATTATATACTTCAGTGACTCTCCTGTGGGCCACATAAAGCAATTCTCTTCATGAGCTCAGATCATCCTCCAGGGTTATATGTCTATTTAAGCTTTAGTCTCTGGATTAAGTATGAGTAAAAAGCAATATAACAAAACACACACAAATTCAAGCATATGTCTGTTGGAAAATATTCCTTTGTCCCAAATTTTCTGTTTGACCCAAATGGCACGTTCTGTGAAAAATGCAGTATATTTGTCTTTTCTGGGAGTTTTCCTAGTTTCCAGAAGTCCACAGGCCCAAGGGTGGCTTGCTAGGACTTCAAACCCTCCAATAGACACTTGAGCCTCGGCTCTCTAAAATATCAGTCTGGTTTCTGCTTAGCCATATGTGTGACCAAAGCATTTTCTCCTAATTTTGGTACAAAATCCTGACTTTGTACCTATAGGGATTGTGGGTTCAAGATTCAATAATTTGAACCAGGCCTTCTGAAAATGAGAAGTGAACATTTTCCATGAAGACATTGAGAATTAAAATTCTCAAACACTTTGTGGGGCTTTGTTATTATTTTGTGGGTCTTTTTTTTTTTTTATGCTTCAAGTAAGTAACTTGTTTTTGTCATAGGAAAACTGTGGTTTGGGCTATATCTCAGAAACCCGTCTGTACAGCAGAATCCCTCAGCTCCTTCGAAGAGCAATTTTATGGTGAAAAAAACTTCGCAAGTTTTCTCCGAGAATCTCCCCACATGCTGTCCCTACTCTTAAGACAAGCCAGTGTCCAACCCAGAGAAGCCGAGCTATCAGCCCCTCTCCTTATATAGATACCAGGAAAGCAAGCGTGGAGGTGGCAGGGAGGCTGACAAAGACTTGGGAGTTTTAGCTTTCATCTCATCAACTGGAAAAAATGATTTGTCTGTGTTTATACACTGCAGAAATGAACCTCTGAGGAAGTGCTGGGAGCACAGAGCCACAGAAGGGCCTTCAGGAAACCACAAAACAAAACATGCTTCATGTTTAACCTTTTTTCCTGAAATTCCACAACCCCCCTCCCTTTCTTTAAATCTTTCAGCTAAGCAGCAGTTTATAGCCATAGCTGATTACCACGGAACACTCCATATATTAGAAATTCCATGGACATTAAGTCGCCCTTCCCTTAATGAGGTTAGTAAACTTTGGGCTTTGCAGATTTATCACTAGATATTACTGAGGCAAATCTTTTTTTAAAGTAATATATTTAATACATTATTTTTTTAAACTTAATTGTTGTTTAAAATATCTCCAAACTTTCAGGTCATTGCCTATTGGTACATTTGTATTTCCACATATGACCAAATGCAAAATAACATTAACAAAATGTTATATATTATTCATTTAACACAAATTTCATAAAACTGCAATTACATAGGTAATACATGTTAGAATTTAGGTTCTTTTCCATAAAATAAATTGCCCTCTTCCTAGATAGTTGTGAGTGCCTTTTGTCATTCATATCATCTGCTGATTCCCAGTGGATTTTCTTTTTATTCTTTAACATGTATGAGTGTATTGCCTGCATGTATGTAAGTACACCCATGTCATGCAATGCCTGCAGATGCCAAAAGGCGGCATCAGATTCCTTTGGAACTGGAGTTATGGATCATTGTTAGCCACCATGTGGGTACTGGGAATCATTCCTTTAGAACTGGAGTTATGGATGGTTGTTAGCCACCATGTAAGTGCTGGGAATCAAAGCCGGGTCCTCTGCAAGAGCAGCCAGTGCTCTTAACCGCTGAACCATCTCTCCAGTCCCACAAGTCTTTTTTTTTAAACTTTACATTCATTTATTTATGCCATGGCCTGCTTTGGAGGTCAGAGGACAACTTACAGAAGTCAGTTCTCTCTTTTACGTGGGTCCCAGGGATTGAACTCAAGTTGTCCAGCCTGGCAGCCGTCACCTTACCTGCTAAGCCATCTTGCCTATGAAGCATATCTTAAAAGTGTGTTTTTTAATGGCAGCATTTTTGCTTTACAAGAGAATAAAAGACATATTTTTTAAAAAGAGAACATATTTTCATTGTGTGAATTAGTTTGAAGCTAAGGAAAATGAACCAAACCTGAGATGGGAAGGAAGTCAGATAAATGAAGGCCAGACTATGGGAGAACTGATTTAGGGACTCGCTTAAAAAAAAAAGTGTTAAACTGTAACCGAATTTTGGCTCTGTAAATTCAGTGACGTCCACCCCTGGAGGCTCAGGTGACCATGCATGCATCTTTCCATCACCTTTACTTCAGCTTACTGCTGGCTGTGCATATGAACTGGCAGTACTCTGCCCCTTCCTACCCTCAACCTGTTACCCAAGTGTTTCAAGTAATGCTAGCAGACAAGGCATAAAAAGATCAATGAACAGAAAAGCGTAAGTGTATGCAACTACATAGATTGCAATCTACTGCAAGCGCCAGCACCCAGTTACTGGCAGGCAGCAAACCTTCCCCGCTTGCCTTCCCCAAGCTCTCTGCTGCCTTCCCTGCTAATGTCCCATGTCTGCATGCTAAGTTCTCCAGAGGACCAGGAACTCAGCCCTGCTCACGGTCCCTTTAGGATCTCTATAGAGATCTTCGGCTGGGTTTACCAAGTTCAGCTGATGGCATTGCTACTCCACTCAGAAGTGAGAAGAAAAGGTGGAAAGTTCTACTACAAAACTGATCATTTTTGCAGTATCTCTCTCCTTCCAACCCTATCCACTCCTTTCGTAAAAACATCCAAGTTAGAGGGAACTAAATCTAAGCACTAGTAGCACCCAAATGGAGCTAGCTTCTCTGGCCTGTAGGCACCACCTCCAAATCACATTAGAAGCATTCCAACATGGCTCATCTGCCTCATGATTAGAAGGTGGTCGTGAGGTTATGATCAAGTGGATTAGGGAGGCAGAAAATCCTAACTACAAGCAGTGGGAGTTCTAATAGAGCCTTATAAGGACCAGCTACCCTGTCATGGGCCTTTGTTTCTAACAGGTGTCAAGTGTGAACTACTATTTTGAAAGGGAAGTCAAGCATCTGGAGTATGTCCAACAGCGAAAAATCATCCGTGATACAGAGAAGAGAGAAATAGAGATGGAATTGGCAAAGAAAAAAGTTGTGAGTTAAATCAGAAACAAAAACTGTTTTCTTTTCACACCAGTGGCATGTGTTTGCTGGGCTTGTACCACGGGTCCCATGGGAATCTTGCACTCTTCAGTTTTTCCTGTTCATGTGACAATCAATAGGGCATTTGAGTTCCTAACTCACCATGAGTAAGAAGTACCAGTTGGACACTTAGTGAGATTCTGTTACATTTTTATTTACTTACTGGAGTGGGGGCAAGTATGTCACGTGATGGTGCCTGTATGAAAGTCAGAGAACAGCTTGTGGGAGTTGGCTCTCTTCCACCATTATGGGGGTTCAGGGATTGAACTCAGGTCATCAGGCACCTTTACTCACTGAACCATCTCACTGGCCCCAATACCTAACGGGGTTTTCAATTCAATTTTCTGTAACTTACTATAATTTCAAATTCTTTTAGTATAGATACAGTGATTCACAGTTGGATGAGTTCATTATGTGGAATTCACCTGCCTCTGCCTCCCAAGTGTTTAAACAGTAGTTTAAGTTCTATGGTGGGAGATAATCTTTCCCCCTCACTCTACTCCAGCAATCCATCCAAAATTGTTACACGTTTAAGTACCATGGCAACAACTCTGACCAGTGTCAGTAGCAGATAGAATTGTAGTTAAACTAAAAATTAATTTGGTGTGAAGTTCTTTTTGAAAAACTGCATTTGACAATAATTATATCTTAAAACCTTTTCAACTTCTTGCTACAGTGGTTCCACTGACATAGTACCTTCCTTTAAGCAGACCTGCCACTCTCAAGCATTCCCAGAAAGTAAATCATGGATAAGTGGATGGTTTAAAAAACCTCCTCCATTATGTTTGGAATAAGAAAAAGGTCACTCAGGAAAAACATTATCAATCAGAAAAGTCTCTTTAGAAAGAGAGAAATAAAAGCAGTCACTGTATGAACTCCTGAGCCTTGTAGTGGGCATTATGTGAACTAAAGTATTTATTTATAGTGCTTAGCTAGCAGCTGGCACATAGAAAGTGCTAGAAGTGTTCACTTTTAGAATAATCACAGAGGCAAGGGTGGACCACACGGACCACACTCTCATCCAGAACAGCAGATCTTTTTGAGTGCCTTCAGGTAGCAGGGATGAAGCTTCAACCGGCAGATGCCAAGGAAATCATACACACTTCTTACAACCACTAAGCGTGAGCTCACTTCTTACTGGGTAATGACAGCTGAAACCACATTTTGGTCTTTTTGAGACAGGGTCTCCCTGTAACCCCAGCTAGCCTGGAACTCACTATGTAGGCCAGGCTGGCCTGACCTTGAACTTACAGATTTGCTTGCCTCTGCCTCCTGAGTGCTGGGTTTAAAGGTATGTGCCACCACGTGCGGCTCAAAACAGGGATTGTTCTAACTGGAGAACCAACACTGGGAAAAGTAGTAAACGTTCTGTGGTCTACAAGCTGTGCCGTCTGAGGGTTTGGGGAAGTGGGGGCATTTCAAAGCAGCTCTGCAACCTGTGGTCAGCTAACCTCCTAGCCACATAAGGGAAGCAGGACTTATGGGAAGAAGACTAGAGGAAGAGTGTAGGCATTGGAGGGCCAGTTCTTCCCCACTTCCCACCTCTCCAACATATCAGACTGCCCTTCTGATCGCCTGCCCTCCACCCTCCTGAAAACACCCTTTCTAGACAGCAGTCGTGTCAACTGTTCAAAAAGCAGTCCCTTTTCATTTTTTTAAAAGCTACCAGAAATTCACAGGAATGGAATGTCCTGCTTATTTCTCCCCCTCTAGAGAACCTATCAGAAGACTAAGGAACAGATGGATGCTGAACTGAAGCTGGAATACGAGAGCTACTTGGAGCTGGAGAAGTCTGTTCTCTACAGTCTTGGCCTAGTCAACGTCTCAGAGAAAGTATCATACCTGGATATAGTGTAAAGAGGATCCTTGAAGGGTATTGGAGGGCTCTGCTGGTCTTCCCTCTCTTTTTACTGACATTTTATGTAAGGCAAACTAGCAAACTGATTATATATAGGTTCATTTGTAAATGTAGGCTTTTATTTCACTGTTACTAAAACATCTAAATTTTAACACACATTTCCATTTTATACTATTACTCAGTTTTGTACAGAATATGAAGTTTTGAGTAAGAACACTTATTTTCCTGCACTTCGGACATCCTTTCACCCCAACTCTCACCATTCTTGCAGAGGCTCTAACCCCAGACAGGAATGGAAGTCAAGTTTTGCTGCAACTCATAACATTGCTATTGGTCACCACCTCTCCAAAAAGCACCTCCCCTGAGTCAGTGCACAGATCATAGGGCCATGTTTGATAATTTCTAGGAATAATCTTGAAAGGGTTTAAGAAAAATAAGGCATTTAAAAATAAAGTACAGCTGGAAATTGGAGTGTGTGTCTGTAGGGCATTTCTAAGCAACATTAGTTACGCCTGAATAAACAAACACCCCAACGCTTACATTTTAAGGCTAAGAATGGACCTGAACTCTGAGAACACGTTCCTTCAGGTATTTCACAGAACCGTGCTCCTGAGCCAGGCTTCATGCATTCTTTACTGAAACAGTATCTCCAGCATGACTTGGCGAAGAAGTTAGGATCTACCTGCATCAGAGTATCTTGCCCTATGACCCCCAGGCCCAGAATACTACACAGTTCAGACTTCTCAAAAACACACTGCTTCACAGTGCTCTGATACGTTAATCACACATACCCACGTTGACTCACTATCTTGGGTGGAGAGCAAGGTGGGGTTCAGAGTGTTAATTAAGGTCAGGTGTCCGGGTCACAAGAGGAACAGATGGCTCAGTCACTCAGTCAGCTTGTTTATATTATAACTTCTTGGCTGCAAAACTAGGTAAAATCATTAGTCCAGATTATGTCCATACTGTAAAAGTCATCCCTACACATCTGTAATCCCAGTACCTGCAAGGCAAAGACAGAATTGCCAAAAATTTGAGGACAGCCTAATATATTCATTCCAAGGAAACCCTATCCATCACTAATACCCTAGAATTTTAATCAGGAAAGACACTATTCTTCCAAATGAGAACCCTGTGAAAGATGAATCTTCCCTGTAGGAGGAGGTGGAGGAGTCAGTTCTCTTAGGCACAGGAAGCCAAGGAATGAGCATGTGGGCTATCTGAGCTCCAGGCAGCTAGAGTGGGCACATGACTACCTGAACCTGAGGGGAAAAGGGATGTCAAGAGAGGCAAGGATATGCCCAATTGTCTGCCACTTGGTGAATAAGCTTGGGACCCTCATGGCAGCAATTGTTAGTGAGCACCTAGAAAATCTTTGTTTGCTGTTTTTGGCTGCCAACACACAATTCATCATTTGCACTTACAGCTCCATTTGTAGAAGAGTTCCCACAGTTCATCTTACAGCATCTGGTCACTCCAAGAGGAAGCAATAGGAGCAATCATTAGGAGACAACATCCTATACTCTGCCTGTTTCCATACAAGGGAGGAAATCCTCAGCTTCTCAAGAGGAAAGGGAAAGGATCACTTCCAACTTTTGGCTCCCTCATTTACCCAAAGTGACAAAGAATGACTCATCTAAGCGAATGGAGTTGGCTAGGTGCCTTCTACACTGTGCCCATAGCAGCCTGTTACTGTATGTATGTGGATGTATGTGTGTGCGTACGAAATAGGGTTGACGGGTTTTGCACTAACTTCCAGTTAAGGGGCAAGGGTGATCAGAGTGCAGAGAAGCATGTCTGCCCACCTGGTCGTGGGTCCACACCATATTCTACAGCTTGCCTTTATTAGTTGGAAATCTGGTGTTTTGATTCTGTGTCTAGCTCCTATGTCTTGGGTCTCATCTTCAGAGGGAAAAATAAGTCTGTTATTGGTCCCCTGCCACACTGCTAAAGCAGATGTAATTCAAGGGAAGATATAGTGGTAGGAGACAAAAGTTTGAAACAGACCAATAGGAAAATGTGGCCAGAGCCACAGCATGAGAAATTCCCACCACAGAAATTGAGGTAAGAGCTGGGTTTTAGCTGTTTTCCTACCAGCAGCCTAGAGAGGTCATGAAGAATGAGCCCTGCTGGAAATATGGCATCATGTAGGCTGCAGACAGCCCCTCCCCAGCCCTTCCATACGAGACCTCCACCTCCACATCGCCAGCTCAAGATGAGATATGGGCAAGTGCTTTAACTGGACAACATGCATGTCCCTAAAGAGAACAACCTGCTATTACCTATGTGCCCAACTCCAAAGTAGCTTTGACTTTTCTTCCCTATAGCTATGAAAGAAAGGGAGGAAAGACTATCAGAATTCCCTCAAGTGCTGTACATATACATACATGCCAAGGTGGACATCATCATGCATGTAATACATTATGAATTAATTTTGGTGTATAGGAAAAAACTATGCTTGTAATATACAAATTACTGGTTTTCCACTCATGAAACAAGATTTACCCTAAAATTTGAATTTGGAAAGATTTTTTTAATTTAAAAATTAATTTATTAGCCAGGCATGGTGGCGCATGCCTTTAATCCCAGCACTCAGGAAGCAAAGGCAGGTGGATCTCTGCGAATTCAAGGCCAGCCTGCTCTACATAGCGAGTTCCAGGACAGCTGGGGCTACAGGGAGACCCTGTCTCAAAAAGACCAAAAGAAAAAAAAATTAATTAATTTGTATGTGTGTAAGCATGGAGGTGTGTATACATGTATACCACAGCATGCATGTGGCAGTCATAGGATAACTTTTGGGAGTCCTCTCTTTCCACCATGTGGGTCCCAGGAATCAAACTCTGGTTGTTAGGCTTAGTGGTAAGTGCCTTTACCTGCAGAGCCAGCTCACCAGCCCTTAAAAAGATTTTTTAGAGAAATAAGGATATAGTATTACATGTGGTTCTTGAGTACGGTAGAAACTGTGAAGGCTGCTTATTAACTGTACTTTAGTAGGGATTGTTTCCTTGTTCTGTTGTGAGCACTATCTGGAGTGAATAGGCATTTGCTCATGTCTCGCCAGGAAAATGGGCAACAAGATCAAATGCAGATTCATAACCTTGAACAGACAGCAGATGATGTGTTGACATTTCTTATCTTCCAGTTTAGACAAGCAGTTTTCACTTACCTAATGATTCAAATTTGCTCTTTGGTTGGAGAGAGTTTGACATGGTTGCAGATGGGAAAAGGTTAAGCAAGAATGGACACAAATAGGCTGGCAATGTGCATCTTGTGTCTAGATCAAAGGTCAAGAACAAGGCCTCACTGTTCACTGTGCAGGTATGAAAAACCCCTCAACTGCAGGTTGTTCCCATAACCACACACACACACACACACACACACACACACACAAACCTAGATGCACATGAAGGGGTTTCCCTTTTCTTAACATGAATTGTTCTAAAGTTAGAATTTTAGCCTCTTCATGGCAGTTTATGTTGATTAGTGGGATTCCCAAAGAAGTATATCAAATACTGTCCATATCTCCACTGAGCAAAAAATGAGGGGCTGAAGAAACAGCTCAGTGGTTAGGAGCACCGACTGCTCTGGCAGAGGACCCACATGGTATCACAACCTTCTGAAACTCCAGTTCCAGGAGATCCGATGCCCTCTTCTGGCATCTAGGAACACTATGCATGTGGTGCACTTACATACATGCAAACAGAACACTCATACACATAAAAATAAATCTTAGAACAACAGCAACAAAAAATCCAAGATGAACATAAATGACCTGAAAGCATGTTGAGAGGCCTTGACAAGCAAGAATGGTAATCTAGCACAGGGGTGACGGTTAGGCTTAAACATTCAGCATATGAAATTTAAATGCAGTACCTGTTCCCCATGTGGTTCCTCTGCTACTCTTACAAGAATGCTACTTACATGGTCCACTCAAGTTTATGAAACTATTTTCTTTTAATCAAGTGAAAAACAGATTTTTCTATTTCTAGGAAAAACAGTATACACACCCAAGTGAATCAGGCCAAAATTAGGAGTCTGTGTAAAGAAAGAATGATTCATTTAATAAAAATCTTTCTTATGGCAAGATATGTCTTTTCATATGCAAATCATCTAAATGATTTTCTACTCAGCAGCAAATACTAACAAAAGTTACCTAGAATTCACCAACTTTGAGTCACTAATTTCCCCAAGATGACTCTAATTCCAATAATCCAAAAGAATGTCATTAAGGTAAAGGCAAAAAAAAAAAAAAACCCTACTACCAAGGAGTACTTTTTATTCATGTATGTGTTTGTATGCTATATGTGTACATGCCTATAGAGGCCAGAAGAGGCCGTCAGATCCCCTGGAGTTGGAGTTACAGGCAGCCAACAGAAGTGGGTTGCTGGGACCCCAACTCAGCACAAGGGCTCTTAAGCACTGAGACATCTCTCCAGCCCCAAAAAGGAAATAGCTTAAAAATCACAGAAATTGCATCTTAACAGGCCTTAGTCTTCATCATTTCCCAATAAAAAGACAACTATTTTTCAAGTATCTCTTTTCAGCTATTAACATTAGCTGGTTATCTTCTAAGTTATCACCCCTCTAGGTATGTGGCAAAGAACTAGACAAAGAAGGTTTCTGTTGCCATGGGAATGCTTCCTTTATGTTCTAAAGGCACAGATATAGATAACAAAATAAGTTACCTTTAGATAAACACATAAGATGGAAATAGGCCAGTGACAGGTTTCTTTTTTTAAAACATTTATTCATAGGGCTGGAGAGATGGCTCAGGAGTTAAGAACACTGGTTGTTCTTGCAGAAGACCCGGGTTTGAATCCCAGCACCCACATGGCAGCTAACAACTGTCCGTAACTCCAGTTCCAGGGGATCCGACTCCGACGGCTTCTTCTGTCCTCTGCGGGCACTGCATGACACGGGTGCACTTATATTTTTTTAACAAAACACTTATTTGCGTGTGTAAAACAGGGCACACTTGTGGAGGTCAGACAGCAGTTCTCTGCTTCTACCCTATGAGTTTTGGTGACTAAACTCAGAGACTTGGTGGCATGCGCCTTTACCTACTAAGACATCTCCCTGGCTCAACATTTTCTTCTTAAGAACGTAAATGTCATTTGCCAAAAGTATAAAAGCCTGCAATTTAATCAAACAGTACCATAACGAGTTAGCACTTGATACACTTGATACATGCAACAGAGATCCCTATTTCCTCCTTCCCGCAGTTCTCAAGCAGGCACTGTGGCTTTTCAGAGGCAGCCTCTTTGAAGGATTATTTCAGCAGATGACACATCAGCACAGAAGGGAATGACACAAAGGAAGTAAGGTGTGGATAAAGAACTTCCCAAGCTGTCAGCAAGTGCACAGACCCTCAGACACCCAGGGTGGGCAGAGTACAGGGAACAAGTGGGACCAGGAAGTGATGCACTTGATCTTTCCAGGTCACTCTGAAAGGCTCCCATGATAGCAGGGACTGTAGGAATGGAGAGCAGACAGTGACAGAGATGACATAGGAAGACTCACACTGGACTGCTAGCAGTAACACCCCAACATGAAGGGCAGTTTCAGGATATACCACACTCAGACCTTTGATGGGAGGGGTGTAGGGGCGAACAACAGGGTAAGAAGAGGACTTAGGTAAGTGTGGACATTTCCCAGCTGTGCCTTCAGCATCCAAATTCCTTCCTTGTAAGTTCTAATTTACCACTGTGTGTTTTAGGGGAAGGATACAAACTACTTCCTAACTTCTGGAGGGTTGGGAATAAAACTGATAAACTGCCCAGGGAATCAGAATCAGGAGTGATGCAGAGAAGCATCCCTGTGGCGACCACACCTCTGTGTGGTGGGAGAGGCAGCAGCACCACCACCAGGACCTGACGTGACCTCAGTTACTGTCACTTTTGACCACCCAGCCTCTCTCAGTTTCTGCCTGTTTTCTAGCTTGCCAATTTCTTAATGCATTTTTTTTTTTAAATTGAGGCAGGACTTACAAAAGTCACAGATGTTAAGTGAGATAGAATCACCTTTGAAATTGTCACCTAGAACAACATATAAAAGCCGATTAACACCTAAAACAGCCTCACCTCTTGACACATAGGTTTTTAAAATTTCTTTTCCGCCTGAATTAGCCAGTTAATTTTTGACTAAGAATGCAACCAAGAACTGACTTGCAGAAATCCACTGTTCATCAACCATGAACTCAATGGATTTTAAGAACTGATCAGGTCAAAGAACAGCTCTCCTTACACTGAAGTCCTCAGGTGAATAGGAATCAAATTGTGATTTGTTGGGATTTTTTGAGATGAGTTTCACTAAATAGCCCTGGCTGGCTTAGCACTATGTAAGACGAACTGGCCTTAAACTTGCAGCAGTACTCCAGCCTCTGTCTCTGAGAGCTGGGACCTGTTATTCTTAAATATAATCCAACATTATCATTTCAAAGTAGCTAAAAATGATGTTTTTAAATTATAAAATCCTAACCACCAAAATCATTTTGTGTTCAGGAAATAAATTCTTTTCAGGAATCCAAACCCATTTCTTTAGGGTCCTTAATAGAAAAGCCACACAATTAGCCATTTTCCATAGACAGTTATGATATAGCATTTTATAGAGATGTCCAGTGAAGTCTCTGCCTC
This sequence comes from Nannospalax galili, assembly GCF_000622305.1. Taxonomy (NCBI): domain Eukaryota; kingdom Metazoa; phylum Chordata; class Mammalia; order Rodentia; family Spalacidae; genus Nannospalax; species Nannospalax galili. The sequence continues at coordinate 6,562,885 of NW_008360332.1, forward strand.
CTGAATACAGCCGTGACTACACTGTAAGCACTAGATACAGAAGTGCTTGTTATTACTAGTTAACAGGACATGATAACTATTGTTAATAATAACATCTAATCTAAGGAACACATTTTTAAAATAGGAAGCCACATGCTGGACATGGTGGCACCAAGCCTTTAATCCCAGCACTCAGACTGCAGAAGCTGGTGGATCTCTGTGATTGAGGCCAGCCTGGTACATAGTGAGGTCCAGGCCAGCTGGGGCTACAGGGAGACCCTATACCAAGATAAAATTGCAAGTCATTTCAGTCCTTTGATGGCAACTTCCTTCCATCGCTCTAGTCATCCTTTCAAAGTCTACTGGCAGATTCTTTTGGCTCCTATTTCAAGCTATATCTTTGTAAGGTAATAATGCATATATACATATCTATTCATAATCCAACCATTCCTCACCACTTCTATTGCTTCTCTTGTCCAAACGACCATCTTTCCATCCTAGGCTATGATAAAACTGGAAACACCATTATCTAACATGAAATGCCTTCAAAGTTCTAAATGAGTTCTAACTTGAGGCTATAGGCCCAATCAAAACAAAGAATAAAGGAATAAAAGCTTGGTGAGACCTGAAGGGAATCCAAGTTTATCTCTAATGTACCCGGCTCATCCTGGGGCAGATGCAGAAGGACCCCCCCAGGCTCTCGGGGAGCACCTAAAGAATTCCATAATAGCACAGGAGATCCAGAAGCTGATGAAAATGAGTTCAAACGCACTTTATGGTGGTTCCCTTTGCCCACATGCAAATGTGAGCTGGGACTGCAGCAAGCAGCAGGGGGCAAAGGAAGGGAGAATGGCTTATCTTTATACCTGCCTGCATGGAAGACACCCAGCACCACTTGGGCCCTCACAGCACACATGTGGGCTCTTCATTGCTACCCTTAATCCATGCTCCACCCCTGCCCCATCACTGGCTCAGCTGCTTCCCCATACTTGGTTCTTATTTATTTGGGGCACTGGGTACATACCTGGAGGGGAGGATGTTCTCTCCAACCTGGCTTCAGCTGTCCTCACCTGTTAACTCCACATATCCTTCTCAATAAACAAGCAGTTGAGCATAGTTATAAGATTTTGGGTTGTTTTTTTTGTTTGTTTGTTTTGTCTTTTTGAGACAGGGTCTCCTTGTAGCCCCAGCTGACCTGGAACTAACAATGTAGACCAGGCTGGCCTCGAACTCACAAAGATCCGCCTGCCTCTGCCTCCCAAGTGCTGGGATTAAAGGTGTGCGCCACTATACCCGGCTTTTTTTTTTTTGGGGGGGGGGGGGTCCTTTTGATGATTTTGTTTTTAAAATGTATCTTACAGACTTCAGAAAAGTAAACTTCTCCTCCCCTAAACCCCCCCCCGAAAAAATCAAGAAACAGTGAAATCTAAAAAACATGGAAGCACAAAGAAAATACACCCCAGGATTATTGCTAAAAATCACTAATTCATAAAGTTGATAAAGGAGCATAAAATGACCTCAAAGTTACAATGGAGACACTATTTCTAGAGTGAAAAGCACTTTGACTAAATTTAAATTTGTTCAACAGTATGCTTTTAAAAAGCTAAAGAAAATATCTGTTCTGCAAAAAAATAAAGCAATTACACACTGCAGGAAAAGTAAAAATCTGCAAAAGTCATGGCCCACACATGCCCTGAAGAGGTAAAGCCATGAGAGAAACGAACTTAATCTTTTAAGGCTTGCAACATTCTGCCTACATCCTACATCCACATAAAGATGTAAAACTGGTTATGTAGGGGCTAATGAGTTCATTTACTTGTGAATACTTTTTATTGTCTTCCATAGCTACTAGTTATTGGTTTACAGTTTTTAGAGTCAATACATAAAGAAAAAATAGGTCGTGTAGCTCTCCCAACAGTAAATACTAACGTTGCTTACATAATGTGTAATGTAGGAAGGTACGAGCAGTGGTGGACATAAGATTTGGACATTTCCTGAATGGTAGGGAGTCAGTAGGGACTGTTTAAAACTGTTGATAAAGCCAGGTGTGGTGGTGCACACCTTTAGTCCTATCACTTGGGAGGCAGAGGTAGGTGGATCTCTGCGAGTTCATGGCCAGCCTGGTTTAGATAGTGAGTTCCAGGCCAGCTGGGGCTACAGAGAGACCCCGTCTCAAAAACACTGGTGACCAAGCTGGCTGCAGTGGCACTAGCCTATAATCCTGGGAAGTGGAGGCAGGAAGCATCAGAAGTTCAAGTTCTTACTCAGCTACATAGTGAATTTGAAGTCAACCTGGGCTACATGCATTCAACCATCTCAAAACAAAGTTACAAAAATGAAGCAAACAAAAAAATGATGTATCAAGGAACATTAAAGTTATAGAAGAAACCCAAAGAACAAAAAACAACTAACAAGTATTGAGGAAGAACAGATGTGAAAAACCGGTCATCATAAATGGCAGGTATTGCAGAAAACAAGGAACAGCAGTAACAAACATCCTGTTAGCCCAGAGAAGGGTCACACTTCTGCCTCCAAAGGCTCAGGGATTGTTGTAGAACCGGGGTGGGGAGGATATACAAGAGCTAGAGATGGTCAATGACCACAAGGAAACAGTTTTCCAGACAGCTTGTCAGTTAGTTACTCTTATGATCTCACTGCAATGCTGACAGCATGCATAAGTCCCAAGTAAGCTCAAAGCAGACAAAATTCCAGCATAGACATGAGGAAGTCAGTAAGAAACCCTAACCCAACCCAAGGAAATTCTGACAACCTATGCCTTCTGGGAGGGGGAGAGACAGTCCCTTTCAAGGATAGGACTCTTGGTAGGTTACCAGGCTCCAATGGACAGACCTACAACAAAGGACATTTGGGGACACAAATGAGACTCTATAGGCCTTATTTTATACATACACATAAAATAAGAGCACCTTAAATTGGGCAGGGGCAATAAGAGGAGGTGTGGACAAGGAAGGAGATCTAAATACCATCAAATTATATTGTATGAAAGTCACAAAAATTGAGGCTGGAGATGAAGAGATGGCTCATCAGTTAACAGCACTGCCTGATCCTCCAGAGGACCCAGGTTCAGTTCCCAGCACCCACTTGACAGCTAACAACCATCCGTCCATCTGTAACTCCAGTTCCAGGGGATCCAACACCCTCTTCTGACCTCTGCTGGCACTACATAACATGGGTGCACTTACATGCATGCAAGCAATACACTCATACACATAAAATAATTTTTTTAAAAAAGAAAATCACAAAAATTCAATTAAATATTAAAATTGTACTCACATACATGCACTAACGATGGACTATTTTTTCAGTCTTCAAAATCTTCAGTGCTGGCAGGCTCAGAAAGGAATGATTGGCTGATAGTCTATGTAAGGAGACTCCAAAAAATTCCCAAAGTCAAGGCTGAAAACTCAAAAAAGATTTGAAATAAAAGGTCACTTAAAAGTAAAGGAATCAGCTGGGTAAGGTGGCACATGCCTTTGATCCCAGCATTCAGAAAGCAGAGGCTTTCATCTCTGAGCTCAAGGTGAGCGTGGTCTATGTAGCAAGTTCCTAGGACAGCTGGGACTACAGAGAGACCCTGTTTCAAAACAAAACAAAACAAAAAACAACAACAAAAAAGTGAAGGAATATGAGCTGCTGAGATGGCTCAGAGGTAAAGGACTTGCTACCAGGACAAATGACCTGAGTTTGATCCCCAGGAGCCACATGATAGAAGGAAAGAACCAACTCTGTAGCATGTCCTCTGACCTATACCTCATACATGCTGTGGCATAAGTAAACTCCCCTACCCAACACAATAAAAATATAATCAAAAAAATTTTTAAGGAAAGCCACCAAAACTTAGCAATTCTGTAAGCAGCGGAGTCAATTTAAAAGGTCTATAATTTTGACAGTGATTTAGACAAGGAAAAATGTTTAGCATACCCAAGGAGGCAGAGACAAACTTGAAACCTATTCTCATAAAATAAAATAACAATTCTTAAAGAATTTCAGACACTAGAAGATTCCATTTTGGACAAATCAATATGATGTGTGTTTATGGATAATATGCTTAAGAATATGAAAGTGTGGGCTGGAGAGATGGCTCAGCGGTTAAGAGCACGGACTATTCTTGCAGAGGACCCAGGTTTGAGTCCTAGCACCCACATGGCAGCTACGAACTGTCCTTAACTCCAGTTCCAGGGGAATCCAAAGCTCTCTTCTGACCTCTGCAGCACTACACAAGGGGGCACTCACATACATGCAGGCAATACACTCACACACATAAAAAATAAAAATAAAATATAAAAAAGAATATGAAAGTAATCTTTAAAATCAATTATGATAATAGCATGACACGATGTTATATTATTTTAATAAAATGTACATTTCTGGAACCACTAGTCCAATTTATACAATATATGTGACATGGTAAACCAAAGGAAGCAAACAAAGATAATCCCCTTACAAAACATTTAAAAACAGTTTTATTCTGCCATTATGGGAAGGAATCTAAATACTATCAAAATATACTATGTGAAACTCACAAAAATTCAATTTAAAAAGGGAAAAAATAATTTGACTTATGACATACACCTGATGCTTAAAATTACACAACATTTTCAAAAAATTATCAAGTTTCATGTAAAAATAGTTATTTCCTCTTTGTACTAGTAGGCTTTCAGATCAAAAAAACTGGGTACTCTGATTACCAATGTATACTACATAGAAATGAGTAAATTAAATACCTTAGTATTTAGAAAAACATTAAGAAACCAGTTTTGAATGGCTGCTACATCCCAAACTTGGTAATTCAAGTTTTATTTGTATTTTTTAAATTATACATTCTGTAAGTATAAAACCTTTTTTGAAAGTAACAATTTTAAAAGCCTTCTAAATTTACATTTTCAAACACTGTTGTGACTGCTAGAATAACTATTCTGTAGATATACTTAGCCAAATAAGTAAATTTTAAAAAACTCATAACATGTAGTATCCTGGCAAGATGATTTCTTTAGAAACAAGTAAGGGCAATTATAAAGTCAACATTTTAGGTGTACTACTAACAAATAAAGCATCACAGAATACAAAAATGCATAGAACAGGTGAAGCTTTTTTGGTTTTTATAAGTCACGAGATAGGTATCTGCTCGTTTGATCCCCTAAGAAGCTAAAGGGCTTCAACCTGAAATATAACTTTTCATGGGGGACTGTCTCTGAAGCAGAGAGGAAGCTACTGCTTCTATCAGATACTTTCAGAGTATTTTCAGTAAAATGGTTTCATGTGACTTCACCTTTATCTTCAATGTTTTCCTGAAAAAGACACGTGTAAGCTAATAATTTTGGCCTCATTAAATAGTATAATTTTAAAAATACATGGGATTGTACAGTTAACCCCTGCCCTCATACTAAAACGTATACACATATGCACTTCCAAATATATACATATTTTCAGGATCATAAAAATATTTAATTGTTACAAGTTTAAATAATTACTGAATGTTAATACAGAATACTTTAATATCTGTATAATTTTACATTAATAAAAAAGGTTTTAAATAGCAGCATTTGTATTGCAAATGAAACGTGACCAAATGACCTGCAGCATGGAAGGACTCCTGCTGCAAATCAGCCTGACCAGCTCTATGTCCTCTATAAGGAGCATCTGTCCCAGCTACAGAAGAGCAGTCCTCACAGCTACCTAAGCCTCGAGGAGATAATGACTTATCTGACCTTTACAAGTGTACTTGAAAGTTCCCCCCATGGAACTGACAAGGTTTATTAAAGTATTTCAAGAAGTCCAAGTTAATTTTACCCCCTAGAAAAGGTTCTAATGAAGTAAAGAATACTAATAGTTTTTAATTAAATCATATGAACATATTAGAAGTTAACTTAAGGTTTCAGCAGTAAAAAAATAAAAATAAAGACATCATGAGAAGTACAAGAAAGTAAGAAAGACTGACCTAAACTTCACAACATTATCACATATCAAACAAACTCCCTCTCCATCTCACACACTCATATTAAGCTTGTTTTTGTTAAGCTCACGTTCCAGGTTGCCAATCAAAGTATCGATACTGTCCTGAAGCTCTTTGAGGTTAGCTCTCCGATCCACTGTAGACTCAATTGTCCCCATTGTCAAGTACGTCTGAAACGTGCAGTCCCTGGACATGGGGATTTGCTGCTCAATCATGATTCCTGGTCTATCCATTTTGGAATAATCTCTATTTTCTCCATCTTCTGAAGGTACTTCATCATAATCCACATCTGTTAGATTTTCTTTTGTAGTTAAAAAGTAGTTTTCTCCACAGCTGCTCCAGTCTCCTGCATAGCGATTACTAAGGGGACTGTCTAACCTGCTCTGCCTTGGCCTAAGTACTCCTGATGAATCAGAGCTACTCAGATTTAACTCAGATGGTCGATCTTTCTTTCGCCTCAAATAATTCAGAGAAGATGACAGCTCTGGGAACAAATCGTCTGTTGATGCTTTGACAGTTAAATGCTGCACTAGAAATCAACAAAAAAATTACTTTAGTGACAGTAATCCAACTGGCCTTAAAAAAAAAAAAAAACGAAAGGGCTAACAATAAAGCCATTTAATAACCAACTACAAACATGCATTCAAACAAAGACATGCAGGCTACTTAAGAGAAAGCATTCCATAATAATTTTTCTATCACCAGAGATAATTAAGATTAGACATAGAAGCTAGTAGAATATTCAGTGGTGCTACTTCATGCTACATAATAACATTCCCAAATAAAATTTCCAATGTTGATTAACTTTCTGTGCAAGTTAATTATTATCTAGTTGTAATTCAAACAGTAGCTAAAAGCTGATAGGTTCTCCTAAATTAAAGGCTACAGCAAAAAGCAGGCAAGGCATGTTGGTGTACAAACAAAACAAAACAAAAGGTTCCTTTGTCTACAAACATCTAAATAAGGCAAAGGCAGCTACAGTGATCACTCTAAAAGTTCTGACTTTAGTGGGCCTTTTTGCAGTTAGCAGCAGGGTCATCATTACTAAGCAGACCAAATTTCACTTTGATGAAATAAATACTAGACTGGACCATTTGTTACCTGAGTGATTACACAGCATTAGCTACTAACAGTCTTCATTTATTGCCTAGAAATAGCACAGACATTTTATTTTCCAATTCTGGTTAGAGATTTAACACTCTCAACATTCTTCGTGCTTAGACTGTTCTCTTCTGAGATAAGCTGTACTCTATAGCCATACAGAAGACGACAGACACACATATGACTCCACAGGAACTGAGACTTTATTGCTTACTCTAAACAACATATTTATCTAAGGCTCTTCTGCATATAAGATAGACTATTTAAAAATACTAAGACACAACTATTAAAGATTACCCACAATACCTTTCTCTTTCTGCTTGTTTATTCTATTACTGCCTCTCCTTTTATACCTCCCTCACTAAAATAAGAGAGCATAAGTCAGTGGTAACACACCAATGTTTTTTGTTGTTTTACAAAATAAGACAACTAAAAAAACTGCAAATATATATGTGCTTCTAGTTTCCCACACTTATGATATGCACTTTTTTTTGTCTTTTAAAGACAGGGTCTCCCTGCAACCCCAGCTAGCCTGGAACTCACCATGTAGACCAGGCTGGCCTTGATCTCACCAATATTTGCCTGCCTGTTGGGATCAAAGGTGTGTGCCACCACACCCAGGCCAATATGTACATTTTTCAAAAACATTTCACTTATTTTTATATTTCAACTTTTATTTTATTATTTATATATATTTTATTTAGTAACTATATATTGGGGTTTGGGGGGGGGGATTTTTTTGAGACAGGGTCTTCCTATAGCCCTAGCTGTCCTGGAACTCACTTTGTAGATCAGGCTGGCTTTGAACTCAAGAGATCCACCTACCTCTGCCTCCCCAAGTGCTGGGATTAAAGGAATGTGCCACCATGCCCAGACTATATTGGTATGTTTTAAACATTTCTACTTACTGCATTTTTTGATGGGTGTATGTCCTTATAGACAGCCATACATTCTTAATCTAAAATTTTATTTTAAATTGTCAGATATTTACTTTAAATGGATCTTTAATGTTATAGTATCAAGAGAGGATGTTCCATGCTATACAACTGAGGAATAGATTTCTGACTTTCTCCATGATTTAATTATTTGTATTTTCTTCTCCTCAGCTACTTGCTGTCTCCCTGCCTCCTACTCTCCCCCTTCATCCCTGTGCGATCCTCCTGTCCTTGGTGCTCCTGTCCCACCTGCTACTCCTGCCAGGTGCAAAGCACACCAGCAACCTAGACAAAACCCACTTTCCTTTTCTTTAGCCAAGACTCTACTCAAACTATTTTTATACAGTTTCTTCGAGAATATTCAAGAAACCAATTAAATTATTATTTTGCATTATACTAAAAACTCAAATTCTGAAAAATCAATGTCATTGTCTTTTTAAACTAGTAATACTAAAATGTTTCCTATTAAATTTTTAAGAAAACTGGCTAATTTTAACCTCAAAGGAAAAGCTCTCACTTTCCACTACAGACTGCCTGCTTTCAGAAGAACAAAATGAAAATGCAGTCTACTACGGCTGCCGGAAACGTCCCAAAATGTAATGAGAAGTACTATTTATCCTAACATTTTCTACCAACAGTTTTTATTCACTACATTATTAGCTTTTCACTTCTAAGGCAACATCTTTAGTTAACACAATCTAGTAAGAAAGATGAATTCTTAAAAAAAAAAAAAAAAAAAAAAAGCTGGTTTATAAACAACGGACATGTACTTAAATAGTTCCAGAAGGTAGAAAGTCCACAATCAAGGTACCAACAAATTCAGCTTCCAGTGAAGGCTTACCTTAAAAGGATTGGGAAAAAATTGATACTATTTCCAAAAAACCCCTGCCTCAAACCTATCTATTCGTCATGGAGAATGTGGACTAGTAAAGAGCCAGCAGCTGGTACTCTCTCTACCCAGTTCCTCATCTATAAAGTGAAAGTGACCTTGCAATAATGTTCAGTATTCTTTTAAACAGTAAACCCATTCTGCAAAAACATGGTGAAAGCTCAATACATAAAACAATACTATTTCCAAAAAACCCCTGCCTCAAACCTATCTATTCGTCATGGAGAATGTGGACTAGTAAAGAGCCAGCAGCTGGTACTCTCTCTACCCAGTTCCTCATCTATAAAGTGAAAGTGACCTTGCAATAATGTTCAGTATTCTTTTAAACAGTAAACCCATTCTGCAAAAACATGGTGAAAGCTCAATACATAAAACACAAGAAGAGAAGAGTGTTCTGGTAAGAGGACATGTTTCCTGGACCTCTTGCTCACATGGCCCAGAGAACTGCAAGGCATGATGGAAGATGATAGCAGGATAATTTTTATCTTCAAGGGCCTATCAATATAACTGGCTTCTTTGAAGATAAGATTTTCTAAAGAGAAATCTCAAAGCAAAGTATCTTTAGGTTTCAAATTGGGGAAAAAAGAGGAAGGGCATGGGGTAACACTTTATAGCTCTGGAGCGAGGGGTATGCATAGCAGGGAGCCCTTATATTGAATGCATGGGGGCAGCTTTGACGTAGTCTCCTCACGTTCTCTGTGTCGCCTTTGGTTTTCTCAAGCCCAGTAACTGTATTTTATTTACATGATGTCTGCCTTTCCTAAAATCCCATAGGAGGCAATTTAGAGGGTAAAACTATTGTTTCCTCTCTTCCCTCTGCCCTATTTTGTCTTTGTCTAGGGTACTTTCAAGAAAAATAACAGGTTATAAACAGGTTTCTGCTTTGGAAAGAGATTGTCATTAAAACCAACAACATAAATCTTTGGAATAAGATGCTGTACATGACTCAATGGTTTAAGGTTGTCATTAAAATATAGACAAGAGGCTGGAGAGATGGCTCACTGGTTAAGAGCACTGGCTGCTGCTCTTTCAGAGGACATGGGTTTGGTTCCCAGCACCCACGTGGCAGCTAACAACTGTCCATAACTCCAGTTCCAGAAGATCCAAAGCCTGCTTCTGGTCTTCACAGGCACTGCACACGTGTAGGCAAAGCATTCATACATATAAAATAAAAATAAATCCAAATATAGATAGATAGACAGACAGACAGATATTGTGTGTGTGTGTGTGTGTGTGTGTGTGTGTGTGTGTAGTACATAAAAGTATGGGGTGGAGCTGTGAAGATGACTCAGTTAAGAGGTTGATGTCCAAGCGTGAGGACCTGAGTTCAGATCCTCAGACCCCACGTAAAAGGCTGGGCAAGGCCACAAACACCTGTAATCCCAACACTGTGTGGGCTAGAGACAGGAGGATCACATGGACTTCTTGGCTGCCAGCCTAGTTCAGGGTTCAGTAAGAGGCCCTGTCTCAAGGGAATAAGACAAGGAGCAGGATATTCAGCAGCATCTTCTAGCTTCCATGAACACACTGCACACATACCATAGCCCCCCCACACACACACACAGTGGGGAGGGGAGGAAGAGGTCTAAAGAGAGGAAAGAAGGGAGACAAGATGAGGTAATGGTATATATACGCCATGAAAGTAGAGAGGAAAGTATGTGGGAAAGGAAAGAAACCAACAAAAGTGGTTGAGGAGGAACAGAGGAGGGCAGTGGGGAAGGGGTAACTAACAACGAAATATAATGATATGCACGTAAATGCCTCAATATTCTCCATATCCTAACCAAAATAATAAAAAAGAAAATACGGCATATATGCTATGCCATAACAAAAATGAAATCCTACTATTTACAGTGACATGGATCAACTTTAAATGAGTACGTAAAACAAGCCAGACATAAAAAGATGAATATTGCATGATCTCAACTATTGGAGGAATCTAAAACCGTCAAAGAGAAGAGCGGCTGACAACAGGTTTTTTTGTTGTTGTTTTTGTATGTGTGTGTGTGTGTGTGTGTGTGTGTGTGTGTGTTGGGGCAGGAGGGTAAGAAGGTCAAAGGGTATAAAGTACAGCTATGCAAGATGAATAATTGTATAAAAATATCACTGTAGTTGACAAGACCATATAACTGGAATAAAGGAGTAACTATGTGAGGTTCTGTACATGTCAACTACCTTGATCCTGATTATTTCACAATGTACAGGTCTATCAAAACATCAAAATGTGCACAAAATGGGTGCACTTACACACATGCAGGCAATACACTCATACACATAAAAAAATCAAGATGTAGTCTTTAGATATACAAGTCAATTACACCTTAATAAAGCTGATGGAGGAGAGGAAAAAAACTTAGCATGTCTAACCTTTGGCTCTGACCAACTCAATCCAACAGGTATTTATTTACTGAATGTCCAGCGACAGTGGACTAGGCAGTAGGAAATACAAAAGTGAACCTGCTTCTCAGACAGTACAATGTGGTTATATTATTGATAAATATTTAATAAACATTCATTTGGTGAAGGGGAAAATATAAAATCTGAATCTTTTTTTCTTTTTGAGACAATCTCACGTAACCCAGGCTGTGTCCCATACTATGTAAAATGAGTTCCTTTATGCAGCACCTAATTAAATACATTACTTCTGTTGGGCACTCACTGCAGAGAGAGAGGCAGGTAGATCTCTGTGAGTTCAAAGCTAGCCTGGTCTATGAATTCCAGGCCAGGTGGCGCTACAGAGAGATCCTGTCTCAAAAAGACCAAAATAAATTAAATAAATAAATAAATAAATAAATAAGTAAATAAATAAATAAACAAACAAATAAATAACTTCTAGCCCTGAAATTATGTAAGAGCTATATTAGATGAACTGAAGTCTTTATTGATGAGAATAGAAGGATAAGAAAGACCAAAAGAAGGGCTGAAGAAATTGCTTATTCGATAAGTG
>NW_008360332.1:6575082-6587271 GCF_000622305.1 Nannospalax galili
ATATCAAAATAAGACCAAAATATCAAAAATAATTGTTAGCTCAAGCTGGAATAATTTAAAGAATAACCACTAATACAGTAATTCTGTCAAAAAGAAAGAACTTGAGGCTAGAGAGATGGTTCAGTGGTTAAAAGCACTTGCTATTTTTCCAGAGGACCCAAGTTGGGTTCTCTGGCAGCTCATAACTACCTGTAACTCCAATTCCAAGGTATCTGACGTCCTCTTCTGGCCTCCTCAGGCACCTTCATATATGTGAGTATCATATAAATAAAAATTAATCTTAAAAAAAAAAAAAAAAAAGAATGGGGGCTAGAGAGATGGCTCAACAGTTAAGAGCACTGGCTGCTCTTTCAAAGGAACCAGGTTTGGTTCCCAGCACCCACATGGTAGCCAACAACCATCAATAATTCCAGTTCCAGGAGATCGATGCCCTTTTTTGACATGACACAGGTGCACTTATATACGTGCAGGCAATACACTCACACACATAAAAATAGTAAAAAATTTTTTAAAGAATGAACTTGAAGGGAAAAATGAATTTTGCTTCATAACAAATGAACAAAAGATGAGAAAAAATTAATATTAAAATGAGTATTTTGTGCTAAAAGCTGTGCTGAGCACTTTAGTTATATAAATTCTCATATGATTTAATTCTCATATGAAGTCTATGAAGTTATTAAACTCATAAGACAAAACACAATAGTATTTATACAGTTAAGGAGCTTGCCAAAGTCAGAGTGATCTATGTGATACAGCCAGAATTTGGACTCAGATCTGATGAATCCAAAATGTGTGCAATGGTTCATATGCCTACAATACTGTGAAAAAGAGCTGGTGTCAATTCTATTTGAAAAAGAAAAATCTGGTAAAGATTTTCTTCAATCATACTCGGGCATTTTAGTCATGATTTAATTCACATATCCTATCATTGTAAAAGAAAAATATTTCCAGAGAAATCATTTACCTGGCCAGAGTTGGAGTAAATAATGAAGAACTTCAATATGCTTTTTAAAATCCAAAGCACTTGCAAGTTCCTCAGAATCGGTGAAGACCCTGTTGTTGTGGGTCAAAGTCTCTTGCCTGTGATTTAGCAACACTGGTCCAAAGCACACAGCCAAATTCTGGCAGGTCATCTTATTTACTTCATGGTACGAAGCTACCAATTTCAAATGATCCAACAACATCTTTAGGGTTGCCTAAATGAAATGAAATGTCACTTAATAAACTCATACAGGAGCAAACAAAAAGGCACACTTTATGACAAAAAAATATAGGTAGGTAAGTATCCTGTCTTTTTTTTTTTTTTTTTTTTTTTTTTTTTTTTTAGAAAGTCCCTACAGTCCCAGCTGGCCTGGAACTCACTATGTAGACCAGACTGGCCTCAAACTCAAGAGATCTGCCTGTCTCTGCCTCCCAAGTGCTGGGATCAAAGGCATGAGCCACCACACCTAGCCTATATTCTTGTCCCTTTTAAAAGAGTTATTTCAGAGATGGCTTGCTTTTAAGTTGGCTACTTGAAGTCTGGAACAAATTTTCTTATAGTAAAATTACACAAGGCCTAAATTATGTCCAAACATAATCTAATCTATTAAATGGTTATCTGTTCTTTAAAAAAAATACTTATGAATGTCTTCTAAGTTTCAACTCAGAGTCCTTTGGGACACACATCTACCATCAACTCTTTCCTGTCCTCCCTCTTTAAAATGGTAACATCAACAGCTATGATGGGAAGGAGGGTTTGTTTTTAGATACAGAAAATCCTGTGGTCAGTAGGGGACTACCATACTTTGGAAGCCTTGACTTCTTAGAACAAGACTAGGACCTGAACAACCTATTAGAGAGCATGGTTTTAAAGGTCAGCTTGCTTCTCTGGTTTTCCCAGCAGGCTCTTCAATAAATGTTTTAAGCCAATAAAATATGATAAAGAACAAAAGAGCACAGTTAGGATTAAGAGAAAAATTTCCTAAAAAATCTTTGTTTCAATTCTTAAATTAGTAAAGGAACTTGACTCAAATGATTACTGACAAGGAATGATTGTTAGGTCTTATATACATATGGAAAAGAGGATGAAATGAGCTATCATTTCTTTTTTATAAGTTATATTTTTAAAAAAGAATGTGAATTAAAAACTTCATCTTAGCCCAGTGTGGTGGCACACGCCTTTAATCCCAGCACTCGGGAGGCAGAGGCAGGCGGATCTCTGTGAGTTCAAGGCCAGCATGGTCTACATAGTGAGTTCTAGGACAGCTGGGGCTACAGGGAGACACTGTCTCAAAAAGACAAAAAAAAAAAAAAAACCTGCATCTTAAAAATCCTAAAAATGGTATTATTTCTGAAGCTAAAACTGAGAACTGGATTTGGTGGCAAGGCCACTAGTGACCTTGACAAGAGCAGATCCAGAGAAACAAGGTAGGAAAGCCTTGTGTGATGTGTTGGCTGAGCCATAAATGGGTAATGAAGGATGACAACCAGAAGAGACACCCTTCAGTGTTTGGCTATAATGAGAAAGGACCAGGAGAGAATGAGGAAACCGAAAGCTGAAGACAACTACAATTGGTATTTTTAAATCAAAGTAAACTAACTGAGCCTGGTGGTATACACCTGTAATCCCAGCAGTCAGAAGGCAGAAGCAGGAAGTTCAAGACTAGCCTAGTCTAGACAGTAAGTTCCAGGCCAGCCAAGGCTATATAATGAGTATTTGTTTCACCTAATTTCCTAACACATTTAAAACTCTATATACACTGACTTAGTAAGGCTATGTTAGCTGTATTATGACTGCAAGATACATACCACCATCGCACCTGGTTAAGTTCAAGCTCAAAACAACAACAACAAATTCAACTTAAAGTAAGATGGGGTTTGTTTTTAGGGTTTTTTTATTTTTGGTTTAGTAAAATAAGATGAACCAAGACATTTCAAGTTAAGTCTCTTTTGAGAAGTACTAAGAAAATATTAAGTCTTAAAATGTTCACACTACTTAAGTAAGCAATTACACCGTAAATAAGCTACTTTAGCCAGGCATGGTGACTCACTCCTGTAAACCCAGTATTCAGCATACTAAAGCAGAAGGAGTGCCATGAGTATGAGGCCAGTCTGGGCTACATAGTGGTTCTAGGCTAGCCTGGGCCAGAGTGAGACCCTGTCTCAAAAACAAAACAGAGCCGGGCGTGGTGGCGCAGACCTTTAATACCAGCACTTGGAGGCAGAGGCAGGTGGATCTTTGTGAGTTCGAGGCCAGCCAGGTCTACACAGTGAGTTCCAGGACAGCTGAGGCTATAGGGAGACCCTGCCTCAAAAAGACAAAAAAAAAAAAAAAAACACAGAACAAAACATTCCTAGAGCTGAAAAGAAAATTCCATGTACAAATATATACAAATTGGTTCAAAAACTAAATATTATATAAAATCAAATACTGATTAAATTATGCCAGATGTGCTCAACAAGATATCATGATAGACTATGACACTTATAAAGCTACATAACTCTGGGTATATGATTTAAATTCCTGACACTCATTTCTTCACTTAGAAGTGACACTCATTTTTTAAAAAAAATGTGGCACTTATAATTTCATCTTGGGAGGGAGCATCCTCACAGAACCCCTCTTGCTTCCCCCTTACCCTGTGTTTCTGTACTCTAGCTGCTCCTGCCCCAAAGGAGTCAACTTTTGGACAAAACACAGGGCATTCAGGGGCCACAATAAACAGATGAATAAAGTTATTGGACTCAAGCAAGCTTTCACCCACTTGTCCTTGTACTTTCTGTGCTCACATGACAAGAAATGTGGGCAAAATTGGCCTTCTTTAGACAAGCCCAACCAAATCCCTCCTTTTTCCCTTCTATTTTAAGAGCAGCAGCTAAAGTTAGGCTGAGGCTGGTCCTGTCGATCAGTCATTTCTTTTCTGCAGGCATGCCTAAGGATGCTGGTACAAAGATTAGATGGGGGGGTGGGGACAAATGGGAAAATACAAGTGTGAAGACTAGGCTATACACACTAAAACAGATGCCATATTTTAAAATACTAAAATACTCCAAAATGTTATAGCTGCCTCTGAATATTGATAATTACAATTTTAAATTCTTTACTACTCTCAATTTTTTCTAAACATTATTTTAAAAATAAGGTAATAGTACACTTAAAAACTTATAAAGCCCCCTATATTTGGAAGTGATAGTGGGTTGTCTGTGCCCTGGGCATTGATACTACAAGGAGAGGATGCTGACAGCCTTTCCCCGTGTTTGGAGAGTCCACTCCAAACCCTGGTGCTTCTGAACACATTAAAAAAAAAAAGTAAGCCATTGGGGCTGGAGGGATGGCTTAGTGGTTAAGAGCACTGGCTGCTCTTACAGAGAACCCAGGTTCAGTTAAGAGCATCCACATGGTGGCTCATAACCAACTGTAACTCCAGTTCCAGGGTATCCAACACCCTCATTTGGCCTTATGGGCCCCAGATATGTACATGGTACAAATACATACATGCAGACACTCACAACATACACATAAAACATCTTTTAAAAATAAATAAATAAATAAATTCATGCCTAGGCTAAAATAGTACACAGAAAGCATAACACTGATTTCTAGACACAGACTATGTAAGAAGTGGTAAAGGGGGTGGAGAGATGGCTCAGCGGTTAAGAGCACTGGCTGCTCTTGAAGACGACCTGGATTCGATTCCCAGTACTCACATGGCAGCTAATAGCCATCTCTAACTCCAGTTCCAGGGGATCCTACGCTCTCTTCTGACCTCCTCAGGCATTTCATGACATGACAAAATACACTTACATACATTCAGGTAATACACTCATACACATAAAATAAAAATAATAAATAAAATATAATGGCTGGTTCTAGGCAAACCTGTCTGCATAGCCAGACCATCTCAAAAAAATCAAAACATCAGGTGTAGTGTGGTCCATGCCAGAACCTGAGAGGCTGTGGTGGGAGGACCATGAGTTTAAAGCCAGGTTACTTAGGAAGACTCTGTCTAGAAATAACTAAACAAATAAGTTCAGAGGTGAAAAACTTGTAAAAGAAGGCTGGAGAGATGACTCAGTGGTTAAAAGCACTGGCTGACTGGCTGCAGAGGACCAGGGTTCAGTTCCCAACACCCACATGGCAGTTCCAGGGGATCCAATGGCCTCTTCTGGCCTCTCCAGGCATTACATACATGTTGTACACTTATATGCATGCAAGCAAAATGTTCATACACATAAAATAAAAATAATTTTTTAAAACATTAAAAAAAAGTAGTAAAGGCAGAGCGTAAACCCAAATGCCACAGACGTCAAAGACCTAGAAGGCTGTGTGGCAACAGAGCTAAGGACCTAACTCATGAGCTAGCTTTCAGGCTTACCTTCTCAACATCAGGCAGACAATTCAGCAGGTCAACAGTCAACTTGGAGTCACTGGATTCATTCTCACAGCCATTCGATGACATTTTCAAAGGACTTTTTACCATTGCATCTAATACAGCCTCATACAGCTGCTTTGTTATCAAAGGAGAAGGAAGTTCTCGTAAATAATCCTTAAGAACACCTTTAAAAACAGATCAGAGACAGCCATGATGGATCTTCAGAGTAAAATAAAGAACCACAGTGAACTTTTTTAAAAACTCGAGCATTATAGTTAGCTTTTAATAGTCAGAAAACAATAAAAGCAACAACATAGAAACACTGGCATTCTGCATTCAAGTTACCTTAATAACTAGCTTTGTTTTGAAAGCATGCTAAGATGCACACACACAATTTCCAATTAACAGACATAGGTCTCTTAGTAGGAATGAAAGCTATTCTTGATACATATGAATTACCAACTCTGTACCCCCCCCAAAGAAGTTCCTCTGAGTACATGCAAAACAAGAAAGCAACATATACTAATTAATGTTAGTTAAAAACTATTTGATTATACATATTTTGAATTTCTTAACTTTTAATGGCTAGTAAAAGTGCCATGGTCCAGAGGCTGGAGAGATGGTCAGTGGTTAAGAACACTTATTCTTCCAGAGGACCAGGGTTCAATCCCTAGCAACCACATGGAGGTTAACAACTATCCATAACTCCGGTTCTAGGAGATCCAACATCCTCTTCTGGCCTCTGTGGGTACTGCACACATGTGGTGCACTTACATACACATAACTCATATACATAAAATAAAAATAATGAAGTATTTTTTTAAGTGCCATGGTCCAAAGCCCTTGTAAAGAAGTGTGGGATAGCAATATATTTCCTCTCTAATTCAGAACATGTGTCTTAAATAGATATGCTATATGGATGGTCTCTAACACAACACTATCATACAAGAAGATAAAGAGCATCCCTAAAAGACCAAACAAATGAAAACAAAGATCAAGAGCAGAGATCATCAGCCTTGACAATGCAGGAGACAAGAAGTCAATTCTGAACATGCCACAAGTGGTTTTAAAGGGAGAAATACTACTTATAGGAGGGGAACAGTGAGTAGCAACAGTGGTCATATATAGCAAAACAGGTAAGATACTAAGTAAAGGTAGAATTTCACAAAAGAAAATGAGATACTTCTGACTCTTAAAGCCTAAATACGTATAATACTGATTCTATATCTGCTCTCAAAGCTTCAGAACTTAGTCTAAATAGCCTTAGTTTGAATTTAAATAGGATAATATGGAAAGTTTCTCATCTGATAAATTTTATAATATTTTATTATTTTTATTTTATGTGTCTGAGTATATTGCCCGCATATAGGTAAGTGCACTCGTGTCATGCAATGCCCACAGAGGTGAGAAGAGGGCCCTTGAATCTCCTAGACTGGAGTTATGAACAGTTAGCCTCCATGTGAATGCTAGGATCCAAACTTGGGTCCTCTGTAAGAGCAGCCAGTGCTCTTAACTGCTGAGCCATCTCCCCAGTCTTCATCTGATAATTTTAAAATTTAACAGTAATGTGGTTCATTATTTTATTTTAGGTTTTCTGAGACATATTTTAGGGTCTCCCTGTAGCCACAGCTAGCCTGAAGCTCATTCTATATCTCAGAGATCCACCTGCCTATACTACCCCCTCCCAAGTGCTGGGATTAAGGGCATAAACCACCATGCCCAGCTTGGTTCATTACTTTTTAATATACTTTCTAGTATTTGTTTATGAAAATACCCTTTCTCTCCCTTTTTCACATAAAAGACGGCACTGCCTCTCACCTATGTTTGTTTACTAATTGTTTAAAACCATACCATTGAGCTCTTCTCAGCATGTGGACGGCTTCCTCAATCACTTACAGCCATATCACAGTATCCCATACAGTTTTGGGTGTTCATGCTCTACAGATGGATATTTGGGTTGTTCCTAATCTTTCATTATTCTAAAACAGGCAATAACAAATACCTTGTATATCACCATTTTGTATGAAGACAGGTATGCTAAGTTTTTTTAAAAAAGACATTTGTAATTCAGCAAGAAAAGGGAAACAGGAATGTTTCTTTGCCAGGCTTCGGTCGGCACTGGCTTTGGCATCCAGGTGGGTAAGGTGATATTTAGTTCAAACAAGGAGCACAGAAGGAAATTATGGATTAACAAGTAGGAAGAAGAGTATCTATGGGACATTTAAGTTTGCTAGATAGAAGAATCTGAGGCTCACGAAGAGACAATCAAAGACCCAGACCTGAGAATGACCAACACTCGGGAGGTGGAAGCAGAAGATCAATTCAAAGTCATCCTCTGCTACATAGCAAATTCCAGGCCAACCTGGATACCTGAGACCCTGTCTTAGGTACTTCAGCCCTCCCCCCACCAAAAAAAAGGTCTATAAACAAAAAAGAAGACTAAGAACATCAGGAAGCTATAGACAGTGTCAAGAGAAGACCTAAAAAATAACCCTAAGGAACATCAACTTTTCAGGGAACAGCATCTTCCAAAAGTGACTAAGGAAGAATGACAGAAGACCTCATGTGGTTAGGTGAGGAGAATGACAAACAGGTCACTAATGAAGGCAAGCATAAAATGTTCCCAGCAAGGCTCTCTAGTATCAAATGCTACCCAATAACTAGGTTATAGGAGAATGGCATTCAATACTGTGGGGCAGTATTTTCCAGACCTACTGCATCATAATCTCTGACCAAGTCCTAATTCTTCGTGTGATTCTCTGGCAGCAGATTTTTATAGCTAGGTATAGAGAGACAATGACTGAGAGGCCATTAGAAATAAGGATAAAAAAATCCACCAGAAAAGGAAGTCAGCAACCTTGGCAAACAGTTTCAAGGGAATAAAGAACAGTCAGACGGTTGGTTAGGAAATGAATGCATTAAAAATAGAAGAAAGGCTTCCAAGGCCCAGGAGAGAGTGTATAATCAACTGAGCAAAGTCCCCAGAGAAGAAAGCAGAGATTCCTGAGAACACAAGAAGGAATCAAATCAGTTCCCGGGGTGAGAAGGTCATTTCTACCCCACCACGGCAAGGAAAGTGGGAAGTGGAAGAAAGGATGAA
Organism: Nannospalax galili; assembly: GCF_000622305.1. Lineage (NCBI taxonomy): Eukaryota > Metazoa > Chordata > Mammalia > Rodentia > Spalacidae > Nannospalax > Nannospalax galili. The sequence goes on from NW_008360332.1 coordinate 6,583,537, forward strand.
AGAAAAAGCACTTGCACGAAGGAGCTGCTCTGATTCCGATGGCTTCCATTTTCTTTATGATCTGTGGAGGCAAGGTCATCAACTCAGTAACATGGTCTCTGTGACAGAGACCTGAGAAGAGTAAAATATTTACAAGTAGATGCTGGAGAGTAAGAGAGGAGAGACAGGAGAGGGGGAGGGAGAGTGGGGAGAGGAGAGTGGGAGGAGAGAGCACAAGCAGTGTGAAGAGACAGAAACAGGCAGAGGAGAGCGAAAACAAGGACATCACAATAGCATTAAAAAAGAATTAAACCATACAGAAATGGTCCTACAGGCACCTGGGACCCTTATACAAACCTATAGCAATGGTGTCAGCATGTACAAGACCCATGAAAACTTAGGCAGACAAAAACCTAGCACAGAACTGTGGAAATGAACAGCAGGCCCCAATCTTAGTCGAAGAATTATTAGCAGCTGATTATTGCTGAGGGAGGAAGAGCTGATCTTCTTGAAGGAAGAGAATCTAGATAGGCTGACTAAACCCTGGTGGATGAACTTGCACTAAGGAACATCTCTTGGACACTAACTTTACATAATAGGCCTTAATACAAATGACAGAATATAGGAACTCCAGTGGGGGGCTATGGGAGGGTGCCAAAGGGGAAGGGGGAAGGGATTATAAAGGTGATTTTCTAGATGAAATGCACAAAAATTCAATAAAAATAAAAACAAAAACAACAAAAACATTAAGAAAGAATTAAATACTAATAAGTCCCTGCTTACAAAAATATAGAAGTCTCTAACTTGTTAAAATTCACACACATGGAAAAGTACCTAGGTCTGTTTTCTCTTAGTAATAAAATGCTTGAGATCAAAATGATGGTCATTCAAGAGTATGTATCATATTAAATCCTCTATATAAGTAACAGCCATTTAGTACTCAGAGCAGGAACCTCAATTATTCCTAAAGCCTCAATCCTTAAAGAAGCTTGAAAAGGTTTCACTTATTAAAAGGATAACCAATATCTCTTTAATATGTACAAGGTGAACTTTCCTCAAATTCTGACCTAGATAATTGTGTATAAAATAAGAAAACAAATTATGAGCTGGGAGTGGTGGCTCACGCTTTTAGTTCCAACACTCAGGAGGCAGATCTCTGTGAGCTCAAGGTCAGCCTAGTCTACATAGCGAGTTCCAGGCTAGCTGGGGCTACAGGGAGACCGTCTCAAAAGGGGGAAAAAAAAAAAATAAGCAAAAAACACAGAAAACATAAGGGAACCAACTGAAGCATCTGTGGATAAAAGAATTTGATGTCTGGAATTTGTTTCCACATAATCTGGGGTTAGAGAGGATCAAATATGGGATCTAATGAAACAAGTCTGATCATGTATTGATAGTTATGAAAATCAGGTGATGAATGAAATGGATATATCTCATAGCATTCTGCTTTTGCATATGTTCAAAAAGTTTATAACTAAAAAGTAAACTAACACAGAAATAGACCCGGAAGATTATCCCTAAGGTTTTTGGTCAACCTCCTAACAGCAGAGTTCAAATGCCTTTTTCTGTTCTCCTCTGGCCCCTCCACAGGGCAGCACTGCCTTCCTATTCCTTTCTTTACCTCTACTGTCTCCTTTCCTCTAAATCTATTTAAAAACAACTTCTTTGCCTGCCTCCAAAGTTGAGAGCTCTCTCCAAAGTCCTTGTCTTTTCAAACTTTCATGGATAATTCAGGACTTAATTATCTACATGCCAATATCTCTCAAACTTCCATTTCTCAACCTCAACTCAGAGATTCTAGAAGCATTCTTTCCATTGCTATCCAATAACTTATATTCACCATGTGGATAAATAGAAGACCCCTCAATAATCCCAACACAAACATAGGAGGCTGAGGCAGGAGGATTCTAAATCTGAGGCCAGCTTGAGCTACCTAATGAGACATGATCTTTAAAAAAAAAAAAAAAAAAAAAAAATCCCCTTAATTCTTCTACAGCCTTTCTTCAGCATCAGACAAGAACTATCAATCATGCTTGATATATCCATTTACATCTCTTGCTTTTTCAAATAAAAACCCAATTCATATCTTTTCAACATTTCTGCAGCTATCAACAGCAGCCCTGCCACCAGCTCTCTTATTTCTGCCAGTGGCACATGATGAGCCCCTTTCAGATTGTGTCTCCACCCTCTGGTGCTCAGGCCCTTTCAGGTCCCCTCCTCCCTCCTGTCTCTGCAGCTACTTTTAGTACTTTTAGCTCTCATTACTTCGATGCTGGGAGATGCCAGAGTTTCCTGATTTTCCTACCCTCTTCTCTTCTATTTCAATGTATCACACAGTAACGTAACCAGATTATCATCCCTCAAAACAGTCCTTAATGACTTCACTCTCCTACTCAAAAATCTTTACTGGATCCCCTTCTGCCTAGTAAATAATTTAAATTCTCTAATCAAATCATCAATTTCCTTTTCATCACCTAAGGCCAGTCAAACTTAACTGCTGAGGCATGTGGTCTCTATGAAGACATAGTCTGCAAGCTATTACTGTGAATTAAATGTTACTTCCCCATATCATGTGTTGGCTATTTAAGAAAAGGGGGCCGTATCTTAATATATCCCCCTGAAAAATAACACAGTAAGTAGTTTATAAAGGAAAAGCAGACTTCAAAATAAAATCAAATTAAGTTTAGGTTACAAAAAACGTATTTCAATTTTCTTTCCAATAGGTGTAATCTTTCCAGAATTAGTACATAACATAAAATCCATTTATTACCTGTTATTACATTTATGTCTGGGTACTTGTTTTCACACAGACCAACAGTTTTGCTATCCTTCTCAAAAGCTTCTCGAAGTTCTTTCTTGACTGCTGCTGAACCGCATAATCGATACAGGCCTATTACCTAAAAATAAAATGGTCACATTATGTTAAAGCTGATTAAGAGAAAACTTAATAGTACAAATCACATGAGCTTGGCAATCAAATATATCCTCTAATGCCATGTAATAACAATAACTCAAAACTTTTAAACCCTCAATTAATTGATTATAAATTGATGTAAGACAAAATATATTAAAGGTAAAAATAAAGCCCCTAAGGTTAATATGTATATAAAAGTCATAGACATTGCTCACACCTCTAATTATTAAGTCTTAAGAAGTTCAATATTGGGGCTGGAGAGATGGCTTAGTGGTTAAGAACACTGGTTGTTCTTGCAAAAGACCCAAGTTCAAATCCCAGCACCCACATGGCAGCTAACAACTGTCCATAACTCCAGTTCCAGGGGATCCGACGGCTTCTGTCCTCTGAGGGCATTTGCACGACATGGGTACCATTAACCTACATGCAGGCAATACACTCATACACATAATAATAAATAAAATATTTTTTAAAAAGAAGTTCAATATTCATCTACTGAGAGGAAACCAACCTGGTTTCTGTAAAGAAACAAATTTCCTGATTACCAAAGTTCTTCAAAAGAATAAACCTTAAGAAATTAAGGAGATGGGTTGGAAATATAGTCCAGGTAGTAGAATCCCTGGGTTCAGTCCCTAGCACTGCAGAAATCCTCGTATTGTGGTATACACATCTGCAACCCCAGCACTTGAGAGATGAAGGTAGGAGGATCAAGAGTTCAAGATCCTCCTTGGCTACACAGTAAGTTCAAGGCCTGCCTGGGCTACATGAACCCCTGCAGGAAGGAAAGGAAGGAGGGAGGGAGGGAGGGAAGAAGGAAGTAAGGAAAAAGGGAAGGACGGGAG
>NW_008360332.1:6587421-6598727 GCF_000622305.1 Nannospalax galili
ATCTATACTTTCAAATCAAAAGACTATTTAGGAAGTACAGTCTCCTTGAGTTGAAGGAAGAGTTAAGGAAAAAGAAATTGTTTTAAGACAGAAATAAAGCATAAAGGGCTGGAGAGATGGTTCTGTGGTTAAGATCTCTTGCAAAAGACTTCAAATCAATTCCCAGCATTTGTGCTAGGCAACTCACAACTGCTTATAACTCCAGCTCCAGGAGGATCAAGTCCTCTGGCCTCTGTGGGCACCTGTACTCACATGCACATACCCACACAGAGCCACATATGCATAAATAAATAAATAAATTTTAAAAGCATAAATAATCCTCAAAAATTGATTTGGGAATCTTCACAAAATATTGTAAGTGATCTAGAAGATGGGGAGGACAGTGAAATGTCCAGATTGACTTATGACTGAATGACTCTCTTCTGAGTCATTAAACTGACAAAACGCACCAGAGAGGTAGGTCTCAACGTAGGAAAGCACCAATAATGATATAGGCAAATGGCATCCAAAATAATTAGATGATTAGCTGTATTAGCTGAAAGATGGTCAAGAGCCTAAAACTATCGCAAAGAAACAGTAATACCAAGTGCTCCTACATGCAAAAGGATCAACATACATGGAAAACCAAGGAAAGTGCTAGGAAGAAAATTCACATTTCCTAATCCTAACCAGTCCTGATGCATTCACAATGAAAACAGCACGTTAGGCTGGTCACATCATCTCAAGAAAGACATGGTAAAAATCTAGATGGCTGACAGAAGACAGAAACTGAGAGGCCACCTTTCTGATACTGTTCATCACTCAGTCACCTGACAAGCAAACTGAATTCACGTAACTGAGAGGAAGCCACAAATAAGTTCAATATTTTAGGTGAAGCTATATTTTTTAAATATACATGACACAAAAAGTAAAGCTAAAATATTAAATAGGATCAAAGGAAATGTTTTCATAATACAAAAAAAACTACCTTCTTTGAAGCCCTTCTGGTGTGGGCCTGCCTATTCAACTGCCATAAAATCCGTAGGTTACATGTCCTACTGCTGGTTAACATTTTCAAACCTTGTTAGGCAATAACAGCAGATGTTTTGTTTCTTCTATAGTTGCCTTTGCCTTCCTATTTTAAAAGGATGAAGATGTGTTTCTATCAGAGGGTGCTATCCTCATCTTGGACGCCACCCAGAACAGACAAGTAAGACTATGACTTCCAGAGAGCTGGACTGAGAGGACAGGGCATAAGAGCAGAGGGTGGTATTTGGAGTGAAGAGAAAATGGCTTCTCTGCTGGAACTTCCACAGAATGTTAACCATGCAGAAATGCTTCTTAAGTGAATTAGCCTTTCCCTATGTTATCAGTTTTTCCTAGACATTACTGTTAAAGAAATCAATTTCTGGTTACAGAACTCACGCAGTTCTGTATCACAACTGTGGAACCATCCAGAGTGCTCTCAAATCACTGACAACATAACCTTATAGTACAAAACACACTTCAAAGAGTAATGCAACAAAAGTAGAGTAGGACAGGGAAAATAGCTAAATTAAATTTTTTTTTTTTTTTTTTTTGGTCTTTTGAGACAGGGTCTCCCTATAGCCCCAGCTGGTCTGGAACTCATTATGCAGACCAGGCTGGCCTCGAACTCACAGAGATCCGCCTGCCTCTGCCTCCCGAGTGCTGGGATTAAAGGCCACACACAGTTTAAATTAATTTTTTTTAACTTTACCTTGAATTACTTTTCCCAAGACATCAATTTATTAATGAATTAATAAAGGAGGAAGTAGAGAAACACAGTGAAATAATACCTGACAACCCCTCTTTTCAATTTCCATGATACATTTCTGTATCAGCAGTGGTACCATCAAGCCTACATTTTCTTTTTCTACAACTTTTTGAATGTCAACACCAAATATTACTGATTCTTGGTTTTTATCTAAGCCATGAAGAGAATTCTCCCACTGTTCTATTAGAGTCACTTTCACATAAATAAGACCTCTGGGTTCAAGTTTCACAGCCAGCTGATGCGTCCTGGTCACTCTGAATAAAGTGGGAAGCACAACCGTCCCATGACAGCACACTCGGTTTTTCCTTGGCGTGGGCTCCCAACTGAACACCACCAGTTTCAAATGCTGTGCATTTTCAATTTCTATGTTGAAAGTGTGGTCCATGTCTAAAAATGTTGTCCGACATGTGAGCAAAGCTGTTCTTGCTTTGTTTACGGAGTCTACCTGAATTGCACAAAAGACATCTTTGGAGTCTAACCGGGGTGGTTTTAAATCCTCTGCACCATAGAAATGTACACTCATGAGCCCGGATATGAACTGTGAGCATTTGGGCTGATCAGAAAAGCTGTAATGTCTAAAGGCATCTATGTCTATTTCATTTTTGCTACAAATGTTTGGAATGATTTCTTTTCCTTTTCCAAATCTGTGTTCGGAACCATGCTTGCTAGATTTAGTGAGAAGTTCAGGCGAGTCTCCGTCACTGAGGTAACCACCTTTGCAGGAATACTTGGAGCTCTCGGCAGTTTTCTTCTGGTAGGTGTGCTGAGAAGACACAGTGGTATCAAGGTGGTACCGGCTTATGACGTTCCTCTTAGCAGCTGTGGTTGGGTTCCCAGAAGGTAGAATAACAGTGTGAGGAATTTCTTGACAGCTACATTTAGATAAAGAAGGAGTGTTATCTGGATTGTTTATATATTGTGAGGCTCCCCTGGCGCTCAGTTTTCTGCTCAATTCTGGCAATCTTTTCATTTTCATGGATAATTTCCTCACAGTGCGTGGAGATTTTATTTTATCTGGCAAAGACCAGTTAATTGAACTGCCTTTTTTCAAAGAGCTAGGGCTTGGAGAAGATGGCTCCATAGCTCCAAATTCAGTCCTATTTGTAGAAGCTAAAATCCCAGGACCTTTAAAAACAAGACAGAAAGATATTATAATGAGATGTGTATCAATTTCTTGTTTTCTTTATAAATAAACTTGGTCTGACATGGACAGAAATTCTTCCCATTTCATTTCAATGGGAAGTATTTAGTTAGAAGATGAGGTCAATCTCCATCTCCATGTTCAAGCAGAATAGCAAGGGTCTGCAGGAGACTTTCAGCAGGAAAGGAGTGTCTCCTCTACCTGCTGTTCTGAAGCCTGGGTTCCTTTTCACAGTTTCCACTGCAGTATGCTCCAGTGAGTATGTTACAACCTTAAATGGTAACTTAAGTTTTGGAGAACACTAGAAAAGCCTTGATCTCAGTACGTTTAAATACTAGTCTAGGGCTAGAGAGGTGGCTCGGTGGTTAAGAACACTTGCACTTGCTGCACTTGCGTAGGACCAGAGCTGGATTCCTAGCATTCATATAGAGGGGTTCATAACCTGTACCTCCAGTTGCAGGGGATCAGATGACCTCTACTGGCTAGCCTCTACAAGCATCTGCACTCACACACCCACACCACACACAGAAACGTATGCACACACGTAACTTAAGAAACAAAGTAAATCATTTAAAAGAACCACTATTCTACTATGACAATGCTTCTTCTGTATTGATAATCCTCTAAAGCTAATTGTCATACCCAGCAGTATTGGGTTTTTTGGGGTTTTTTTTTTAAGTTAAAAGCCAAGTAGACAAGTCTATATTTTGGGCAGCCAAGAGGTCTTCTTTGTTCTAAAATTTTATTAGAATATTCTAATACTCTAATCAAACAAAAATGACCAAATATTGAATACCATAAATATAATCAAATAACTTTATAAGCAATTAAGTCATTTTCTTCCTTATTATATTTGTATACAGGGGCTGGAGAGATGGCTCAGCAGTTAAGAACACTGGTTGTTCTTGCAGAAGACCCAGGTCCGAATCCCAGCACCCACATGGCGGCTAACAACTATCCGTAACTCCAGTTCCAGGGGATCCAACAGCCTCTTCTGACCTCCGCCGGCATTGCACAACACGGGTGCACTTACCTACATGCAGGCAATACATGCATACACATAAAATAAAAAATAATAATAAATTTTTTTAAAGTTTAAAAAATACGTATTTGTATACAATAATTTAACAGAACTTCAAAACATTAAACATACATAAGTTGGACAAGGTGGTACAAGTCTGTAATCCTAGCATATGGGAAGTAGAGGCAGAAGGATTTAAGATCGTTTAAGATCATCTTCAGCTACATAGAGTTTGAGGCCAGCTTGGGCTACATGAAACCCTGTTTCAAATAAAACTGAAACCGAAACAGAATAAAATTAACTTTTTTTCAGTTTTCATAAAGTAAAGCAATAAAGTGTCTTGAATTTTTCTCTATACATAATACCACCAACCTCCACCCCAAAAGGGTTTCATACTATTGTTCAGGTGGTCTAGAACTCACTATGTAGTACAGGTTGGCCTCAAACTCCAGCAATCCTCCTGCCTGAGTCTCCCTAGTGCTGAGATTAGAAGCATAATTTACCATACCTGGATTAAATGTATGTCAAATTTTTATTGTATTTGTTTGAGACAGAATCTCACTGTGCAGCCCAAACTAACTACTCTTGCCTCTACCTTCCAAATGCTGGAATTAGAGACATGCACCACCACCTTTCTTTATGTCAAAATTAGTCAAGTTTACTGTAAAAAGTTTTTTAAAATACCTAATAATACAAATACAGCAAATAGTACTCAATGCCACATACTTAGAAGTTAGGCACTATAAATATTTGGGGTAAAATATTAAAAGTAGTTTACTACTTTAATACATCAATTATTGATACTTCATTATTGAGCTGTCTGGTATTCACAGACCTTCATTCAATTCTCACAGTAACCCTATGAGTTATTATACATTCAGTCTCTCCATCTTCCTAAACACTATTTTTTTTTTACTTTTTTGTTTCTGTGTGTGTATATGGAGTGGGTGTGTGTACACGTGTGCACATGAGCATGTGAGGTAAGAAGAACATTGGGTGCCTCCCTCTACCACTCTCTGCTTCATTCCTTCAATACAGGGTATCTTACTGAACCAGAAGCTCACTGTTTGGGGTTGGGCTGGCTGACCAGCAAACTCCTGGAATTCACCTGTTTCTACCCCTTCACACTGAGGCTACAGGCACACAGAGCAATGCCAGCTTTCTATATGGGGGCTGGGGATTCAAACCCAGGTTCTCATACTTACATACTAACCAGCTCCCCAGCCTCTAAATTTTTTCTGTCCAGACATATACATTAAATTGATTTCAAAGACCTCTTCTCAACTATTCTTTTTTCTTAATATTTTATTATTTTTGTTTTATGTGTATGAGTATTATGCCTGCATGTAAGTAAGTGCACTCGTGTCGTGCAATGCCCACGGATGACAGAAGAGGCTGTCAGATCCCCTGGAACTGGAGTTACAGACAGTTGTTAGCTGCCATGTGGGTGCTGGGATAAGAACCTGGGTCTTCTGCAAGAACAGAGCCATCTCTCCAGCCCCCTCAACTATTCTTAAGAACTTAAATATCTTCTAAAATTTATTATATAAATTAAAATTTTCCTTTAAAGAAACAATCTAGCATGATCTAAAATATTTAATTTTTCAGACTGTCTATTCTTATAGATAAAGATCTAATACTTTCATTAACCATCATATCAGAAGCTGATCTATGCAAAAGTATTTAACAATTAAAATGTGGAAGTGGGGCTGGAGAGACCGCTCAGCAGTTAAGAGCACTAGCTGCTCTTTGCAGAGGACCAGGGTTTGGTACCCAGCACCCACACAGCAGCTAACAATCATCCATAACTCCAATTCCAGGGGATCCAACACCCTCTTCTGACCTCCCCGGGCACTGTACAACACAGGTACACCTACCTACATACAAGCAATATACTCATATACATAAAATAAAAATAACAAATAAAATATTTAAAATGTGAAAGTGTTTATTTTTAACATCAATAGATAAAAGACCTTTCTTTAAAGCATTATCATAAAGGTTTCCCTCCACCCACCTCTATTCTAACAACAAAGAAATAGTTTCTTCTTAGGGAGGCTATTTTAGGCATGCATACTAGACTTTTTTGGTAAACAGCTAGTGAGGAACTGCAAATTTGATGCACTGGACAAAGCATCCCCTTGTACTGCAACTCATTGCTCTAAAACAGCCTGTAATCATCCAGGTCCCACTTTATCTACAATCTATTTTGTCACATTCTAGAAAAGCTACCCAGTATATTAAATTGCTCTGGGTTTTACTAAGTTATTAAGGAACTGAACATTCTGATACTAACAAATTAGTAAATAATCCCTAAATTGTTAATGGTTAAAAATGAAATACTGGCCCGGGCATGGTGGCACACGCCTTTAATCCCAGAACTCGGGAGGCAGAGGCAGGTGGATCTCTGTGACTTCAAGGCCAGCCTGATCTACACAGTGAGTTCTAGGACAGCTAGGACTACAGGGAGACTCTGTCTCAAAAAGACCGAAGGGGGGAAAATAAAAAAATACTGTACATGTTAGAATTTCTACTGCAGACAAGAGGGAATTTATTAAAACAAAAATGTGTATCTATGGAGATGGCTCAATGGGTAGAGTGCTTACATAAGTGTGAGGACCTGAGTTCACTCCTCAGAACCCACAAAGTCAGATGCGGTGGCATGTCTGTAATCCCAATGTTCTTACAGTGAGATGGGAGGCAGAGACAGGGGAATCCCTGCCCGGCATATGCAATAGTTAACAACAAAAGAGAGCCTGTCCAAAACAAGTTGAAGGCAAGGACAGACATGCAGGGTTGTCTCTAAGGCACAGATGTGCATGTGGACTGCACTAGCGCACACAGGTGCACACGTGCACACACATACACACACGCACACACATATTCACACAGATTGCTCTGATTTTATAAAACTCAAGAGAGGAAATACTATGAAATGCTTTATTCATTTAAACTACTATAGCAATCAAATCACAAAGCAGCTGTGTTAACCAAGTACAAAATGAAATATCCTGGGGCTGGAGAGATGGCTCAGCAGTTAAGAGCACTGGCTGCTCTTACAGAGGACCCGGGTTTGGTTCCCAGCAGCCATGTGATGGCTAACTAACCACAACTCCAGTTCCAGGGGATCTGATGTTCTCTGGCCTCCAGGGGCACTGTACACACTTGGTACACTTACATACAAGCAGGAAAAACACTCACATAGATAAAATAAAAAATACATCAAAAAAATTTAATGAAAAATCCTTAAAAATATAAATTCAATGCCTTAAACAGTAAACAGCACAGAGTAGGGATTAACATTTATGGAATAGGGAAAGGGATCAACCAACCAATTGTTGCTCTGTAAACTGCTAGACCTTTTACAAAATGTAATACAGGAATTACCACCAGCAGTTACCTAGTTACCAGCCATCAAGACCCAGTAATAAACCAGGCATGAGGTACACACCTTTAATCTCAACATAATCCCAGCACTCAGGAGGCTTTAGCAAGAAAATTCTTAGTTCAAGGCCAACCTGAGTCACCTTATGAAATCCTGTCTCAATTTTAAAAAGAAAAAGGAGATATAAGTAGTAGTCATTCCACACTTATTTTTTGTTTGTCTGTCTGTCTTCCCAGGGTCAAAACTAGCTACAAACACAAAATAGTAAGTTTAATGACAGTAACCTAAACCCAAATGTGTGTCAGCTTTATGGAGGTCTTCTAACTTTGTTCCTGCCCTCCTGTCAGCGGCACCATCCAGTACGAATCCCTGCCACTGCAGTAATCACAGCCTGCATGCTCAACTACTGTTTTATATAGTATCTATTTTTCCCCCAATCCAGAGTACAAAAAAAAATGATTTAGCCTAGAAAACTAGTCTACAATTAGAAATGCACAAAAGAAAAAGGTTTTATTTACTTTCAACACTAAGAAAACAAAACCACCACTGGCATTTCCAATGTACCTTTCTGAATTTCCTTCAAAACTGCCACCATCCTTCTCATTTCTCTTCTTTTCTCCTTTGTTCATGGGAAGCTAAGACATAAAAACATAAACTAATGCCTACAGGTACACTGGAAAGACAGCCTTTCAGCTTTGGCAAGGTCAAATTGATTTCTATAAAGGAAGTTATCTGTTTTCCTCTCCCCGTGTTCCATTCTTTCACCAATGAGAAAAGAAGTAACCTTTGTCTCAAAGGATCAAAATACTAAAACTGAGTTAGGCATGGAGGTTGTACACCTTTAATCCCTGAGGTAGGAGGATCAAGAATGCATTCTTGATATGTAGCATGGACTACATATCAAGACCCTGTCTCAGGAAAAAAAAAAAAAAAAAAAAATCCAGCATCTCTTAACTCTCAACAGAGAAGTTGCCTTATGCAGCATATGGCAATTAACACAGAGACCCACAAGTAGCCAATGTGCAGAAAACAAGAGGCTGTAGAGTGTTTATCCCTGAATAGGACAGCTGTATCAAACTTCTGCTTAGGGATCATTGCAGAAAAGGGGGTGGAAAGACTGCCAGAGCCAGAGGGGGTGGATGGCTACAAGGAAACAGTCATCCAGACAGCTGGTCATTTACTAATATGAACTCCCAGCAATGACAACATGTACAAGTCCTATGCAAGTTCAAACCAGACAAAATTCTAACATAAACATGGAGAAGTAGGTAAGAAATCCCAACACAACCTAAGGAACAATGGCAAATGATGGCTGCTGGGGGGTGTACAAACACATGACACAGTATCTTACAGGGCTGGGTCTCTTGGTGGCCCAGTGGATGGACCCATACTGAAGGACATTTAGGGACATAAATCTGACTCTATAGGCCCTATTATATATGTAAGAGAGTACATTAAATTGGGCAGGGGGGCACTGGAAGGAGGTACAGATAGGGAAGGGGATCTAAATACCATCAAACTATATTGAATGAAGATTGCAAAAATTCAATAAAAAAATAATAAAAAAACAAACAAAAAACCCACTAAACCAAAACATACCACAGCACACCAGATTGTAAAACCAAGCTTGTAATAAAAATAATACACCATGTGGACGGGCGTGGTGGCGCACAACTTTAATCCTAACACTTGGGAGGCAGAGGCAGGCGGATCTTTGTGAGTTCAAGGCCATCCTGGTCTACATAGTGAGTTCCAGGACAGCTGGGCCTACAAGGAGACCCTGTCTCAAAAAGAAAAAAAATAGTAATAATACACCGTGTATATAAAGGTATTTATTGGGCTAGGGTTGTAGCTCAGCAGTATTTTGAGTGTGTAGTATATGCAAAACCCTATGTCTGACCCACAGCATGAGCGTGCGTGTGTGTGTGTGTGTGTGTGTGTGTGTGCGCGCGCGTCTTTGAGCTCTTTTTTGAAATGTACTCATTTTGCTTTTTTTTATTTTTAGTTTTGTGTATGTGTGTGTGTCCACATGTACACACGTATGTGTATGCCACATATGTGGGGGTGCCCTCAGAGGGTAGAAGAGGGTCTTGGATCCCCTGGGGCTGGAGGTATGGGCAGTTGTGGTTGTAAGCCACTTGATGTGGGTGCTGGGAACAGAACTCAGGTCCTCTGCAAGATCAGCAAGTGCTCTGAAAGCTGCGATCTCTACAACCCCAAAATGTATTCACTTTCTAAGGAAAAGTTTAATAGAGATACAACAGACATCTTCTATATTTAGCTTTAGCAACTATCAAACTTTCATCAGGTCTAGCAGACAACAGGCTGGTACTCAGAGCAGCAGAGTTTGCCTCTTCAAACCTTGAAAAAGAAGAAAGAAAAAGCAGATCTACGATCATCTGTACCTGAAAAAGCAGATTTCAACACGGGACTGTCCTCTACCATTATACCTTCTTGTGTCTTGTGTCTTAAGGCCTGCTTGTACTGCTGCAGAACTTCTGTAGAATGGATGGCATCTATGGAATTCATTCCACTTGACTGGGCAGTCTGAACATCACCCATGCGCTGGGCAGGCAGCAAGTCCATATAGGGCTCTGCTTTCATCAGGTCTCTAGCAGACAGCAGGCTGGCACTCAGAGCAGTAGAGTTTGCCTCTTCAAACCTCAAAGCACCCGATACGTCAAGGTCATCATCCTCAGGGATGGGGTTGTACCATATTTCTCCTTCGTCATCAGCATCATTTTCCTCACTAAAGTCTAAAGAACAATTTCTTGACAATGAGAAGTTAGTAGCATTACACACCATGTGGGTACAGTGTTCATCAGGAGATTTGCAGAAAGGCTGTGATAGCTGATATTTGGGTGGAGACACAGCGGAGATGGAGAAATGACTTCGATCCTGACATTTCTTGTTGTCTTCCAGACTCTGAGATCTGAGAGTACTCTGATATAACCAGTTGCGTTTCTTTGAAACAGTGATGCTGTTAAGCAGTTTATGGGGCTCAGTGCTGCCCTTTGGATCTTCATGTTCTCTCTTCTTCACTGAAGACTCACAGACGTTTTCAAATAAGTCTGTTTCAAAGGAGAAAAGACAGAATACAATAATGCCAGGTATGAGAGGAAGGATAGCGCACTTCAGACCAGTTATTAAAATTTTTAAAAAGAATATATTAATCACATTCATAGATCAAAGTCAAACCACAAAAACATTAATTTCCTATCTAAATATAATTTCTATTATTTAGAAATCCAAGTGCAGGTGTGCCATGAAATTCTAAGAAAAAACATATATAAGCTAACACTGCCTTTATAAAACGCATAGTGCTGGGGCTGGAGAGATGGCTCAGCAGTTAAAAACACCGACTATTCTTGCAGAAGACCCAGGTTCGTATCCCAGCACCCACATGGCAGCTAATAACTGCCTGTAACTCCAGTTTCAGGGAATGTGACAGTCTCTTCTGTTCTCCGTGGGCACTGCACGACACTGGTACACTTACCTACATGCAGGCAATACAGGCATACACATAAAATAAAAATAATAAAATATAAAAAAAAAGCATAGTGGCAAAGTCTTACTCCACACATACTAATTTGCAAAAAGCTTCTATAGAATGCTTTCTATACAACACTATGCTTTTAATTAATATTTGAATAATCTCCAACTCATTATTAAAAGGACAAGAAGTCACTAGAAAGCACAAGTAACATTCCTTTCTTTTCATAGATTTTTTTTTTTAAATAAAAAACTAAAATAAAATTCTAATTTTCAAAACTATGTCTTACTGAGTCAGGTATGGTGGCTCATGCCTTTAATCCCAGCACTGGGGAGGCAGAGGCGGATCTCTGTGAGTTGAAGGCCAGCCTAGTCTACATAGTGAGACTTAGTCTACATAGTGAGACTCCAGCTTGGGCTACGAGGACACACGCTCTCAAAAAAACCAAAAAAAAAAATATATATATATATATATGTATATAAATATATACAT
>NW_008360332.1:6598836-6616560 GCF_000622305.1 Nannospalax galili
AGTGCTGCATTGTTCTGTTCAGTCTTAAGGAATTAGACCGAACAGAACAATGCAGCACTGGTATTATTGTTGTTTTTATTATTATTCACAAACCTAACCAGCACCTAAACAAAATAGGCCCTAACCTTAAGAATCTGTAATCCAATGAAGACCCCAGATATTTACATATGTGTATGTGTTAATATAGTAATGGTAAGACTCTAAGAATGTTAATTATTTTATCTAAAGAAGAAAATTTTATACCTGCAAAGGGAGCACTGGTATTATTGTTGTTTTTATTATTATTCACAAACCTAACCAGCACCTAAACAAAATAGGCCCTAACCTTAAGAATCTGTAATCCAATGAAGACCCCAGATATTTACATATGTGTATGTGTTAATATAGTAATGGTAAGACTCTAAGAATGTTAATTATTTTATCTAAAGAAGAAAATTTTATACCTGCAAAGGGTTGCTTTTTTAAAAAAAAGATTTATTTGTATGTATGTCTACAAGAGTTTTACAAAATGTGTGCAGGCACCCACAGAGGCCAGATTTCCTAGAGCTGGAGTTACAGGTGGGTTACCTGACATGGGTGCTGGAAGTCCTACCCAGGTCCTTTGGAAGAACAGTATATTATGTGCTCTTAACCACTGAGCCATCTGTCCAGACCCCAAAGAGTTGCTTTAGGCAGGTTTCCGTGGCAGTGAATAGGCTAAATATATACCTATCAAAATAAGAACTCATTTTGAGGCCAACGTAGTATATGTAGCAAATTCCAGGCCAGCCAGGGCTAGATGGTGAGACCCTTCCTCAAAAATAATGATAATAATAATTAAAATACTACATTTTTAGAAATCTAGATCATGTCATGTTTGTAAATTATGACTGTATAGTGTTACAATGAATGTGTATTGGCTGATTCATCTCAGCCTTAAAAAAATTTAAGAATAATGACTTAATAACAGTGATAAAACACATTAAGCAAGGAGGAGTTTAATAACAAACAAAAAATTAGGTTCATGTATAAACAAGGCTTTCAATAAAGTTCTTCCAACTGAAAAAAGTCCTTTAAAAATGTGAATCCAGGACAGCTGGGGCTACAGGGAGACCCTGTCTCAAAAAGACCAAAAAAAAAGTAAAACTATCTCTTTTTAAATCCTAAACATGTACCCAACCAAGCAGATTAATCAAAACAAAACAATCTTTATCACAAATTGAGGTTCAAATTCAAATAGTTCTAGACATATCAACTAGATGAGCTCTTATGTGTTCCATTGATGCCAGCCACTGATTCATTCAGTAAGTGATTACTATCCATCAGGCAGGAGAGAGCATGGAAGTCCTGAACTTCCCTGACCCTCTCCATCAGTCCTACAAGTATGACTAGTATTCAAAATTAACCCCACAACCCATACCCTTACCTTCTCCACAGACCTACCCATCGATTGATGGAGAAACAAGTGGCTCTCTCTGAACATAGAATGTCACCTCATTTTACCTCATAAGGTGGCTGCTGACAAGACTAACACTATGTTAGAAATACATTGAAAAATCACAAAAATTCTACTCCCAATAGCCAAGTAATGTGTCCAAGACCACCCATGTTGTGCAGTGCCCGCTGGATCCCCTGGAACTGGAGTTACAGATGGTTGTTAGCTGCCATGTGGGTACTGGGAATTGAACCTGGGTCTTCTGCAAGAGCAGCCAGTGATCTTAACGCTGAGCCATTTCTCCTGCATCCCCATCAGAGTTTTTGACATAATATACACTACAAATTATCCCTGAAATGGCCTCTACCTGTACTACTGTCCAAGGAACTGCAAGAAAAAGAAAGCTATTAAGCATTTTATATTTAAGCAAGCTGATGTGTTTAATAAAAGTGAAATACTAAAAGAAATAATCACATTGAGACATACTAAAACTATTTTTGTCATCGTGTGGTGTATGAATTCGTGGGAATGCATGTGCATCCACGAAGCCAAAAATCGGCATGAGGTGGCTTTCTCCTCCTTGTAGCCCCAGCTGTCCTGGAACTCACTATGTAGACCAGGCTGGCCTCGAACTCACAAAGATCCGCCTGCCTCTGCCTCCCAAATGCTGGGATTAAAGGCGTGTGCCACCACGCCCAGCTCCATCTTATTTTTTGATACAGGGTCTCTCATCAAACTGGAAGCTAGCTGTAATCTTCCCTCCCTTTTTATGCTAAAATTGATGCTTTAGTCTAATAGCATGGATTAGAGTTATTCTGTGCTCCTGATTTTATATATGTATATATATTAAGTTATAAGTTAAAATATAAAAATATGCGAAGTTGCAAAAAAGGACTCCTGCAAACTATACATGTTAATGGTATAATTTTCAGATTCTGGGGGTTGGAGAGATGACTCAGTGGTTAAGGGCATTGGCTGCTCTTCCAGAAGACCCAGGTCAATTCCCACCACCCACATGGCAGATAACTGTCCCTAACTCCCATTCCAGGGGAATCTGATGCCCTCTTCTAACCTTCATGGGCATTGCATGACAAGGGTACACTTAGATACATGCAGGCAATACACTCATACACATAAAATAAAAATAGTAAGTAAAATATTTTATTTTTTTTCAGATTCTAATTAAAGCTAATTTATTTTGAAAATCTGAAAGCATACAAAACTGGCAATTTTTGTAGTTTTTCACTCAGAAAAATATACCACATAGTGATGAACTACTCAAGCCAATTTTGTTTTCTCAACAACTGTTTCATAATAAGTACAGATGATGGTATTACTGAATGTTTAACTACTACCCTTGCCTCAAAAGTATCAGCAGACTAAGCATCAGCAATTATGTGTTTCAACACTAACTGAAAATGTATGTTATCTATAGACATCTTTTCATCATTTTAAAACCTACTGCAGAAACAAGTGGTGGCTTTCCTTCTCTTTTAAAAATCCCAAATAAGGGAGCTGGAGTAATGGCTCAGCCGTTAGGAACACTGGTTGTTCTTGCAGAAGACCCGGGTTCGAATCCCAGCACCCACATGGCAGCTAACAACTGTCCTTAACTCCAGTTCCAGGGGATCTGACGGCCTCTTCTGTCCTCCTCGGGCACTGCATTTACTTACATGCAGGCAATACACACATACACATAAAATAAAAATAAATATGAAAAAGAAATTAAAAATAAAATAAAAATCCTAAATAAGCCAGGCAAAATGGCGCACGCCTTTAATCTCAGCACTTGGGAGGCAGAGGCAGGTGGATCTCTGTGAGTTCAAGGCCAGACTGGTCTACATAGTGAGTTCCAGGACAGCTGGGGCTATAGATAGACCCTGTCTCAAAAAGACCAAAAATAAATAAATAAATAAATTAATTAATTAATTAATGTGTTCTTATAATTCATATTAGATATCCAAATCTATGCTTTAGCTTTGTTTCTTTTTGTTTTTTTTTTTTCAAAAAAGAAAATTACAACTGTGTGTGTTTCCCAGATAAATCTAACAGGAGATAGAGAGTAAATAAAAGGAAAGAAGCATTTTCTCTTTTTCCCCCTTGTGATGCCAGTAAAAACCCTTAAGTAAGCTCTGTACTTGTTTTTAAGACTGGGAAGTAGAGAGGAACCCTCTGAGCCTGCTTCTGCTCCACAGAATGGGGGGGGGGGGGGCAAGAGAAGCAGCACAAAGAAGGAGCAGAATGCTGAGTACCCCCAGGCAATCAGCTCAGCTCAGGAGCTCCCCCAGGCAATAGGCCTCCACTGCCAATCTCCTGACTTTCCATCAGAATCCTAATGACCTGGGCCAAGGCAGTATTCGCACCCAGCTTTAATGTCCACACAGTGCCAAAAGGATTATCCTCTGCATTCTCGTAACAACCTGAGGAAAGAGGCCACATGTAGTTGAGTAACTTGTCTAAGATCAAGAAAGTTTGACCAAAAACCCAAAATCTCTATTCCGTCACACCCTGTTATTAATAGGCTCTCCTCTCTGGCAGATTCAAAAATTTCACTAGAACTGATGGGGGCCGGGGCGGGGGGTGGGTGAATGGGATCATAGACCATAAGCACTAAGTGTTAATTCATACTTATAAGATCAAAGCAGAAACAAATCAAGTGCTCTGCTCTAACGGGGGTTAGTTTAAGAATCAAGCACTGAATAAGGTAATCTTCTCAAAATTGAGGGACACAACAGCTTTAGAACATTACTATTAAGAGTGTGGTCTTCCAAACAGTATACCATCTGATTAAAATGCAGACTCAACCCAAACTTACTGAATCTGCATCTTACGGCAATTATCAGGGAATCCATATGCACATTAAGTTTGAAAAGCACTACTCTCAGTGAGCACTATACCATCTGCAGCAAGTGTTCAGAAAACAGCCCAAGAAATTGTCAAAAAATAGAGATGTCTCCTGGGAATCACTGATCTAGAAACATGGGACTTTCAAATCAACACAACACTTTCTGCTGAATTTGTAATTCTCAAAGTTTTCCAGCTACCAGCAACTCCAATGTTCCATGGCACTCTTCCAAAAAAAACCAAAAAAAGCTGTACTTGCTTCCAAAGGCCACAATGCTAAACTGTCTCAGCAAGGGATTTAAAGCCAGAAGACAACTGAAAAGGATTTACCTATTGTACTAATCTTGAGGCGCAGTAACCCAGAAAAGATAACAAATGGTAAAGAGTAATCAAAACTTCAAATACATCAGAAAAGTGACCGGCAATCTTCATCACGGTGTCAGCTGCACTTAAAATGGTTAAAGATCATATCAGCTAGGGACTGAGGGTGTGGCTTACTTGGTACAGTGCCTGCCTAGCATGTACAAAGCCCTGGGTTCCATCCCCAGAACCTCATAAATCTGGGGTGGTAATGTAGAAATCAGAAGTTCAAGGCCAGTCTTGGCTACATAGCAAATTTGAGGCCAACCCTGGGATTCATAAACTCCTGTCTCAAAAAAAAAAAAAGATGCCAACTAAATGAATACTACCTTAAAATTTTTAGATAAAATATTAAAAAGCCAGGTGGCACATGCCTTTAATTCCAGAACTCAGAAGGCAGAGGCGGGTGGATCCCTGTGAGTTTGAGGCCAGCCTAGTCTCCATAATGAATCCAGGCCGGCTGCAGCTACAGGGAGACCCTGTTTCAAAAAAAATAAATAAATAAAAAATAAAAATTATACACTCTAAGTTTTTTCTTTTAGAGATCATGGAAAAGAAAACATGCAGTCAAAGTAGAATAAGTTATAGTTTTAACACAATGAACAGTCAAAATAGCTCAACCTACTGCTTCTCAATGTTTCTAAGAATAAAATGCTAATTAAAACTTTTTTATAAACACAAAATGAAGTACAGTTGGCAAATAAATTATGACTCCTTCATAATCTTAAGGCTTGCAGAAACTTGACAATATTTACTATGTGTAATGACTTTAGGTTTCTTAAATAATCACCTCAATTAGGAACAAATTGGCCAATCTGTGAACACTACACACTTAAATGCATCAGATTCTTGGCATTATAATAGCATCCAAAGTTAAATGGTTCTTGGGGCTGAAGAGATGGCTCAGTCAGTGGTTAAGAGCACCACTGCTCTTGCAAAGGACCCAGGCTCCATTCCCAGCACCCACAAAGCAGTTAACAACCATCAGTAATTCCAGCTCCAGGGTATCTAACACCCTCTTCTGGCCTCTTCGGGCACTGCATGACATGGATATGGTTACACGAACGCAAAACACTCATACACATAAAATAAAAATAATAAATTTCTAAAACTTTGAAAAAGTTTAATGGTTCTTAGTAAACATCAAAACAGAAATCACTTTGGTTTCCATTTGTCCCAATGGTTTCAACATTTTAGGTACTTATGTAGACTAGGTATCTCTATTCCATTATCTAATATTCTGTACTCTAAAGTATAATTCTACTTGGGAAGAAATTATCCTCATGCACATTATATAGAAAAATGTTATAAATTAGAATACTTACCTTTTATACAACTAAGAAAGTACTGCTGCCACTGGGCTTTGTATAATTTTAAGAAAATATTTATTTTTATTTTATTCTTTGTTGGGGGTGGGTGGGCCTGTGATAGAATCCAGGGTCTTGAGCATGCTAACCCATATACTCTACCACCAAGCTACATAACCAGCCCAACAAAACGACTCAAAAGAACGCTCCAAGTAACAACATTAAGCAAATAAATATTTTAAACTTTTTTTAAATTTTATTATTTTTATTTTATGTGTATGCATGCATTGCCTGCATGTAGGTAAGTGCACCCATGTCATGTGCAGTGCCGGCAGAGGATAGAAGAAGCTGTCAGATCCCCTGGGGCTGCAGTTATGGACAGCTGTTAGCTGCCATGTGGGTGCTGAGATGTGAACCCGGGTCTTCTGCAAGAACAACCAGTGTTCTTAACCGCTGAGCCATCTCTCCAGCCCCGCAAATAAACATTTTAAAAGGTTTAAAATGAATATAGCATTTAATTCCCTGGAAAGTTTTAAAACCTATTTTAGAATTCCCCACTTCTTTGCAGGAAGTTACTTGCCCTCTAAACATTGTTGAAATTCCATCCATTTCCTCAGTCCAAGCAACTTAATACAATTAATTAGATCAAGTCCCTAAAGAACTTTGGAGTCTCTTTGACCTTATGTAATTGAGATTTTTGGAGAACTGAGTTTGAATCCACGTAATAGTCTGAATCTCTGTACCACTGAGAAGCCCTCAGCAAACCCCAGACCCTACCTTCCTCTGTGGTTGTGGAATGACAACAATCTCATCTTGTAAGGGTAGACAGTGGGTGTAAAACTAGCCTAAGAACTACATAAAGATCCCAGAAGGACCTAACACAAACTCTTTTCATAAAACTGGGCTGGAAAACTCCACCAATCTATATACTAGACACCTAAAACGACACAAATTACTATCATGCTTCCTAACGATGAATGTATGATATAAAAGAAACAGAGGAAAAAGTTTAGGTTGGAAATTACAGCAGCATTAGCTTAGATTTCTTACAAAATATTGCCATAGTAATTGTAGTGATTGGTTTTAATTTCTTTTGATGTTAGCAGTTTCACATTTAATGTCATAATGAAAAAGTACTGAATTCATTCTTTCAGGAAATGCGCCTATTTAAATTCTTGAATATTTACACTATTACTGAAGTCATTAGATGGTAAATAATTTACAACAGCAACAAAAGAGTAAAAAACATGAGTAAAAGTTTACACTGATTTTTGTTATGACTGAAATTTAACTGTCATACAGAGGTAAATTACCCAAAATCAAGGGAGCTAAAATATTGTGACAATGAAATATGTAATTATGAATATGTCAAACCCAGAAACCTGCTTTTATGGGAACTTAGTATAATGGGCACCTCTCTCCACCGACTACCACTCCTCACTCCAATAGAACACAAAATGTTAAGTATGGAATTTAGATGCAGAGATTTACAGATCCAAAAAAACTGTCTGACTCCATCACTGACTTATTCTCAGTTTGGCTGGATCTTTTGTGAACTTTGTTTCTCCCTACAGTTGTGTTTATTGGTTAAATAAAGTTAGCATGTGCTAACCTAGTCCTGTGGGATGTGTGATTTTTCTTTTTTTGAGACAAGGTCTCACTACATGGCTCTGGCTGGCCTGGAATTTGCGATGTAGACCAGGCTGGCCTCCAACTCAGAGATCATCAGCCTGCCTCGGCTTCCCTAATGCTCAGATTACAGGGCTCCTGAAAGTCTAATTCTTACTAGTGAAACCTTAAATATTGATTTACATTTCAGCACTTAGCATTTTTAAACTATTACTAACAAGTAGGCCTTTACATTCCCTAAAAAAGTTTTTATATTGAGTGTAATTCGAAAGGTCACATGGCTTTAATTTTCTTTCACAAAAGAACTTTTTACATTTACAACATAATTAAAAGATTTCTAAAGCTGATAACCTAAAACTTCACTGATAAATAGAAAACATGCACAAAGGAGCCAAGAAGCATAAAAATTCACTATTTCTACTACAAATGGAGTTTCTTCAAGTTTTCAAGCTAGGACTCTTAATTTTTTTAAGTACAGGAGTGATCGCTCTTTTCATTAAATACTAGTATCTTTGGTTTCTCCAGAAGTGAAAGAAATCTGACACTTTGGGTTTGTTTTGGTTGGATTGTGTGCGTGCGTGCATGCTCGCGAGTCTCTGTGTGTGTGTGTGTGTGTGTGTGTGTGTGTGTGTGTGTGTCCGCCTGAGCTCGATGGAGAATGTGTGTGTGAGCACCTGGGAAAGAAAAAAAAAAAAGGAACGTAAAGAGTAAATGACAATTTATGAAGCCTGTAAATATCTAGGTTGGATCGAATTCAAATTCACGAACTTCCCACCTCTCTGGATTTGCCTGGAATTACAGAGAAAACTCGAGGCACGCCGCATCTGAACCCCCAAGTGAAAGAAATCTGCGACTTTGTGTTTGTTTTGTTTGGATTGTGTGCGTGCGTGCATGCGCGCGAGTCTCTGTGTGTGTGTGTGTGTGTGTGTGTGTGTGTGTGTGTCCGCCTGAGCTCGATGGAGAATGTGTGTGTGAGCACCTGGGAAAGAAGAAAAAAAAAGGAACGTAAAGAGTAAATGACAATTTATGAAGCCTGTAAATATCTAGGTTGGATCGAATTCAAATTCACGAACTTCCCACCTCTCTGGATTTGCCTGGAATTACAGAGAAAACTCGAGGCACGCCGCATCTGAACCCCCACGGAGAAAGCAAGCTTTGGGCTTAACCTTTACTCACCGGGGTCCTAAGGGAGCAGGCACGCTGGCTCTCTAAAGGGGGGGATCAATAGAAAAAGAAGGCAAGACGGGGGGGGGACCCTAAATGCATGACACAGTCACTCGAAAACACCGCGGCTGCGTTCCCACCGCCCGCAAGTCTCCTACCTGTCAAGGTGATCCTCGGGTCCGGAGTCACTGGGAGGCCGTGGTTTTTGTGCACTTTCCAAGAGTCCAAATTTGGAGAGGTTGCCTGCGCTCCGCGGATGCCGGGTGCCGTCCCCTGGGCGCGACCCTTTATCCCCAGGGACAGCAGGCGTCCTTTGTACATCCACTTCTGCAACTTCCTGACCGTCACCGCGGGCGGCTGGAGGAAGCGCAGCCCCTCGGCGCGGTCCTCTTTGCTGCTGCGTGTCCCCGAGGGCCCCGTGGCGGCCCTGAAGCCGCTTCCCGAGAGGTGGCTAGGGTACCGGCAGCCGCCGGGCAGGAGAGCGGCGGACGATGCACCCCGACCGCAGCCCCCGCTCCAGACGTCCATCCTGCCTCCACGTGGCGGGGGCTCGTCCGGGTCCCCGTGCGCCCCGCACCGGATCCAGCTGTCGCTCGGCCACCGCTGGAGCCCCGGCGGCTGGGCGCGCACGCGGAGGCTCTCGAGGCTCCAGCTGCGGGACAGTAGCCTCTGCGGACTGAGCGGCCGCCCGCCCCCGGGCTCCCTCGGAGGCGACCGGGGCGGGGACACCTGCTGCGGAGGGCGGGCCCCGGCGCCCGGCTCCCGGCCCCGCGGGCTGCGGGGAACAGGAGGAGGCTGGCCCCGAGCCCGGGCTCTCACGGGGCCGCCCCGCCGCGTGCCCGAGTCAGGGGGCAGGTCGTGCATGGCCTGGATCAGCAGATAGTAGGCCTCCCGCAACTGGGTCTGTAGCCGGCCGGTCTCCCTCCGGCCGCCCTCCGCCCCCGGGAAGGAGCCCGCCGCCCGGACAGGCCATGCCGGCCGCCGCGCCCCCGCCCCCTCGGGAGCGCAGCCGGCGGGCATGTTCTCGTAGTAGTCGGCGTCCTCTTCGTCCTCGTCCTCCCCGCTGCCCTCGGAGCCCGCGCCTACGTGGCGAGGAGCGCAGCCGGGGTCTGCGGCCTCCTGCGGCACCCGCGCCCCCGGCTGCTCCTCGGGACCCCGCGCTCTGGGAGCCGGCGCAGGCTGCTCCAGGCGCGGGCCCGCGGGCTCGCGAGGCGACGCGAACGAGGCGGCCCGGGGCCCCCCGGTGGTGCGCTTCTCCCGGAGCCTGCACAGCGTCCTCCTCAGGGGCTCCGCCATCCCCTCCGCCTCAGCAGCCCGGCCAGTCGCCAGCGCGGGGACGGCGACGGCGGCCCACCATGACCGCCGCGGGCCCTCGTCGGCTCCTCACATACTTGGCATAACTCTGCAGCGCGAAGGCGTGGGGGAGGGAGCCGGCGCCGCAACGCGCATGCCCGGGAACCCGGGCCGCGACGGGGCGCGCGAGCTGCGCGGCTTTCCAGAGGTGGGCGCCAGCGCAGGTAGGGTCGGGGGGCGGAGGCCGAGCGGAGGGGCGGGGCCAGAAGGGCGGAGGTCGGGTTGGGGGGGGGGCCGGGGGCGGAGCCAGCCGGTGAGCGCGCCGGGCGGGGCTGGAGGGTGATGTAGGGAACGCTGGAGCTGGAAGGTGAGGCTGCGCTGCTAGAGAAAGGAAAAGTGCGCTCCTGCTGCCACCCCTCCACCTTCGCCAGCCCCTCCCCTTTGCCACCGAGGCTCGAGGCGTGTCTCCCGTGCTACAAGTCCTAGCTTGAGGGGAAACAAAGATTGTTTTGACGGACAAAGTACTACAAGTGCAGGTGTATCTCACTGGGGCGAGGTTGCAGAGATGCTCAGACCAGTTCTCGGCATCGAGAGTTGCTTAAAGGAAATTTGCAGCGATTCCTTTGCAATAAAGATTTTTTTTCCCAACACTAATTCCTACGTCAACCAAAACGTGGAGTCATGAATATCAACGTCCCTGGGTACAAAACTATCAAATTAAAAATGCAGGTTTACCGTTTTCAAATGTAAAAATGAGGACTCTTTGGTTCATACAGTGTTTAGAAACAACTGAATCGAAATTGGAAAACAATGTAATTTGGAAATACCAGCTCTCCCCAAAATAGGAAATACCATGGTCAGAGTAGCAGTGCTAAGCTGAAGTACCCCTTGGGCCATATTTACTGGCTCGTCAGTCAGTGATCACTAGGAATCCGTTTACCACCATCCCTGTTTTAGGCATGCTTTGTAGTTTTTATGCACTAGGAATGCCATTTGAGCTACTCATAATGTACTAATACCTACCACATAGTCGCACCCAGTAGATCAGTCCTCAAAAAGTTGTAGCTGAGTAAACAGTGCATTACAGAATAAAAGCAAAAACGTGGTAGACTGGAGAGATGGCTCAGAGGTTAAGAGCACTTGGTGCTCTTGCACAGGACCTGGATTTGGTTCCCAGTACCCACATGGTGGCTACCGTCACTAACTCCAGTTACAGGTGATCCAACTCTCTCTTCTGGTCTCTGAGGGTATGGCATAACACAGATGCACTTACATACATGCAACAGTCATTGACATAAAACAATAGTAAAAAAAATTTTGATTGTTAATAAATCTTTTGGGTTTTTTTTTTTTGTTTTTTTGTTTTTGTTTTTGTTTTTTGAGACAGGGTCTCCCTATAGCTCCAGCTGGCCTGGAACTCACTATGTAGACCAGGCTGGTCTCGAACTCACAGAGATCCACCTGCCAATGCCTCCCGAGTGCTGGGTTTAAAGGCGTGTGCCACCACATCTGGCATAAAATAAATCTTTAAGGCAGTAAAATAGCTTGGTCCTAACTTATTTCTAGCAGTTTTCTTCTATAAGTTGTGTTGTTTTGTGTACCAAAGACTTCAGCCTCTAAATTCACTTTGATTTATTCTACCTTTGTTAGTGCTTATCTCTCTGCCTCCTAGAATAATTTCCTTTGCATATATTTGTAAAAACCTTACCAGTCCTCTGCTGGGAGTGGTAGGTAATATACACCTGTAATCTCAGCACTAGGGAGGGACACTGAGGCAGCAGGATTGGGAGATGGAAAACAGCCTGGACTACTTGGTATGACCTTGTCTCAAAAAATACCAAGCAAGCAGACTGGCTAGATAAAATGGATAAAGGTGCTTGTTGTCAAGCCTGATGGCCTGAGTTCAAATCTAAGCTCTACCCTCAGGCCCCACATGGTAGAAGGCAAGAACCAACTGAAACAAGTTGTTTTGTGACCACCACAACACCCACACACACACACAAAATAAATAAAAACATAGAAAAATAAAACAAGAATGAGCTCAAGCTCTACCAAACGCCAACAGTGCTTTATTCCTACTCCCCCCTGACACACACACACACTGGTATATTTATACTTTGAATATTTTTCAGGGAGCAGTTGTTGTTGTTGTTGTTTATTTTATGCAATTCATACACATGCCCTGTCTCCTTTGTCAGAAAATTCTGAATTCATACTTTTCCTAAAGGCAGAAACTACAACCAGTTGCTGGATTTCTCATGTAGCATAAATGCAACATCCTAAATACTGTACATGATACACATTTAAAAAAAATATTTTCTTTATTTTTATTTTGTATGTATTATTTGTGTATGAGTGTATTGCCTGCATGTATGTGAGTGCACCCATGTCGTGCAGTGCCTCAGAGGTCAGAAGAGGGCTTCAGATTCCTTTGGAACTGGAGTTAAGCACGGTTTGTAGCCGCCATGTGGGTGCTGGGAATCAAACCCAGGTCCTTTGCAAGAGCAGTCAGTGCTCTTAACCGCTGAGCCATGTCTCCAGCTCCATGATACACATTTTTCAATTAACAGCAATTTTATAGAAAACAAATAGCCTAGAGAGGGGCGTGGTGGCACACACTTTAAATCCCAGCACTTACAGGCAGAGACAGTTAGATCTCTTGAGAGTTTGGGGCCAGCCTGGTCTATAGTGAGTTCCAGGTTGTCTCAAAAAGACCAAAAAGAAAAACCAAACTCTCTAGGCTATTGCTCAACTGTCCACTAGACCATAGTGTATTTATGTTGTTTTAAAATTCTTTCAGTGATGACTAGATCACACAGTTTTTAAAATAATCTCAGTGTTACACTGTGATGTTCATACATTACTACTGATAGTTCCAGAGTATTTTTATTACATAGACCTAAGGCTATTTCATGAGTAGTCAAGGTATAAAAGTATTTCCCTGTGAAAAATCCCCACAGGAAGTGACTGATAGTGAAGCTGCCAATAATGGGTTTTATAAACAAAATTTGATCTCTATCTCAGGAATTGTTTCCCATCCAACTCTGTTGCACAATCTTTTCATTCTTTGTAGTTAACAGAATTTAAAATGCCATAAGCTGCACACACAGACATGCATGCACACACATGTACAAATATATAAGTCTACAGTGAAGTTTATCCTTAGTTCAACTTGTCAACTTGTCCAAGCATCATAAAGCTCATTGGTCAATGTACTATGCCATGCATGCCGTGCTCTAAGAACTAAGCCTGATACAGCTCAGCACAACTGAATTTAATACTACTTTAAAACTGAGAGTGGAGGCTGGGCTATAGCTCCCAGTCAGTAGAGTGCACAAAACCCTGGGTTCAATTGAGCACTGCACAAATGTGGACCACACCTGTAATATCAGCACTTGGGTGATATAGGCAGGCAGATGAGAAATTCAAGGTAATCCTGAGAATGTTCTAGCATTGTGAATTCACCATTGTAACTATTTTAGGTCATGAAAATTAATAATACAGGTGTGGTCACATGACACTAGTTAATGATCTTAAAATGTAAATTCTATTTTTCTATATGTGTATTATACTTCAATAAAAGTTAGTAAAAATGTAAGTCTAAGCAGCAGTATCCACAGAACTTACATTAAACAAATATGAGTCACAGTAACAAGTTGTGATGATAAACTGTTTGGTTATCTCAATTTTCTTATCATTCTAATCTGATAGATTCCAATGAAAATTAGGGGTGGCTGATAGATCTTCCTGTGTGTTTATACTTGTTTCTCAGTGGCTTGGAAATCATTTTGGTGCCCCATGATTTAACAGCTCCAGCACTGGCACTGTCACAAGAGATTTACCAACCTCGGGATAATAGGGCTTCAAGAGGCAGGAAGCCAACAGATGGGATAGCGCTGACTCAATCTGGGAGAAGGGGTAAAACAGGCAGGTTGAAGGAGGGGGCTAGGTTTAACAGTCACCCAAGGGAAGTGTCTATATATGTTACGGTTATTTTCTAGACAATTTAGAGTGCTTATGTCTCACTGACACTCAGTCTTCCATTATACCTTCAGCGGAACCAAAGGCAGGTTCGGCTCTGGCATTTACAGTTCTCTCTTCCCTAAACTGCCTCACAGGAATCCTGTGGTGCAGATTTGTCTGGTTTACCATGTGGCTCCATCAGTACTGAATAAAAAGTACTTCAGCCTAAAACTGACCACATGAAACTGCCCTGAAACTCGCCACACAGCAATTTTTTAAAATAAATTTTAATGTTTTTAAATTATTCATTCATTCATTTATTTGATTATTTTTTAAGATTTATTTTTATTTTGTGTGTATGCATGTATTGCCTGCGTGTAGGTAAGTGCATCCATGTCATGCAATGTCCTCAGAGGACAGAAGAAGCCATCGGATCCCCTGGAACTGGAATTACGGACAGTTGTTAGCTGCCACGTGGGTTCTGGGATTCGAACCCGGGTCTTCTGCGAGAACAACTGGTGTTCTTAACTGCTGAGCCATCTCTCCAGCCCCTTGATTATTTATTTATCATGTATGAGTGTTTTGCCTGCATGTATTTTCATGTACTACGTGTGTGCAATGCCCACAGAGAACAGAAGAGGGTGTCAGAGCCTCTGGAACTGGATTTACCGACAGTTGTTAGCTGATATGTCCTCTGGAAGAGCAGCTAATGTTCTTAACTGCTGAGCCATTTCTCCAGCCCCCACATAGCAATTTTTAATTAATGTCTGGCCATTTGCAGCATTCCTGTTCTCATCCCCACCTCCCTACAAAATAACAAAAAGGAGACTTTTGTTAAACATACATGTGTTCTCTAACAGTTAAAAACATCTATTGTTTTAGAGCATTCACTGATGTCTCATATCCCTTAATCATATATGAGATATGTTGTTACTTGCTCAAATTCACCACACTAAGAACAAAAAATGAACCATGGTGTCTGACTGCAAAGCCACTACACTTCTGTGGCATCTCCCTGAACAGAAACAGATTCGAGACCCTTGCTGTGAGGGAACTTGTACTTACTTGAACCTTTGTTCTTATAAACCAGCTGATCACTTTTCAGAAGAGTTTAATGTTTTATGAGTTTATGGGAAATACAGCTGAGCATTGAAATACAGCTCCTCAGTGAACACTGGATTCTCAGTGCAGTCTTCAGGGCTTTTAGAACTAAAGCCCAAGTTCCCGTCTAACTGAATTTATTTGCATAAAACAAGATAGAACTATAGCCTGAAAAAAATATAGTCTGTTTGAAAGTAGGACAAGCTGCAGTTTAGTGTTAGTCTCTGTTCTCACTGCTTTTGTAACAAATGTCTGACAAGAAGTAACTTAAGGGAGTTAAGGATTTGTGTTGGTTCATGGTTTGAGGATACCAGTCTATCATGGTAGGAAGGCATGGTGGCAAAAGCAGGAGGCCATTTGCTCACGTCACAGAACAGGAAGCAGAGAGAGATGACTGCTGGCTTCAGCTCACCTCCTGTTTCCTCTTTTATCCCATCCAAGTCCAAAACTCATTGGATGCTGCTACCCACACCCTAGATAAGTCTTCTTTCTTCAGTTCATCCTCTCTGAAAATGCCCTCACAAACAGAACAGAGGTAAGCCTCAATCTCCTAAGTGATTCTAAGTGCAGGGAAGTTGAAAATACAGGTTAACCATCACAAATATTTTATTATTTTTTTAATTTTATTTTTGAGACACATGGTCTCATGTAGGTCAGGCTGGTTTCAAACCCCCTATTGTAGTCAATGATAACATTGAACTCTTTTTTTTTAAATAGTCACTTTTTAAATATTTTATTATTTCTATTTTATGTGTATGAGTATATTGCCTGCATGTGTGTAAGTGTACCCATGTCATGCAATGCCCAAAAAGGTCAGAAGAGGGTGTCAGATCCCCTGGAACTGGAGTTAGAGATGGTTGTTAGCCACCATGTGGGTGCTGAGAATCAAATCCAGGTCTTCTGCAAGAGTAGCCAGTGCTCTTAACCACTGAATCATCTTTCCAGCCGCCCCCCTCCTTTTTTTGAGACAGAGTCTCACTGTTAAAGCCCTGGCTGGCCTTGCCTGGAACTCCCCATGTAGACCAAGATGGCCTCAAACTCTCAAACTCACAGAGATCTGCCTACTTCTGCCTCCTGAGTGCTAAAGGTGGACTAAAAGTGTACACCACCACACACAACTGACTTTGAACTCTTGATCCTCCTACCTTCACCTTCTAAATGCTAGGATTACAGGCATCTGCTAGGATTACAGGCATATGCCACCACACTGGTCTTATCAAGTAAGTTTTTTAACATTTAAATAATTTATTTTTATTTTATGTGTATGAGTGTGTTGCCTGCATGTACGTGAGTGCACCCATGTCATGCAATGCCATGGAGGTCAGAAAAGGGCATCAGATTCCCCTGGAACTGGAGTTAAGGATGGCTAGCAGCCGCTGTGTGAGTGCTGAGAATCGAACCCAGGTTCCCTGCAAGAGCAGCCAGTGCTCTTAACCGCTGAGCCATCTCTCCAGCCCCTTATCAAGTATTTTTAAAAGCAAAATATATGTGACCCTATGACCTCAAGCTGTCAGATAAGTCCCCCTTCCCCCATTTGAAGACAGTCTTACTCTGTCACCCAGCTGGACTAGAACTCACTGTGTAGCACAAGTTGGCCTAAAACTTGCAGCAATAATCCAATCTCAGCTCTTGAGTGTCAGGATTACAATCATGAGCCACTATGCCCAGCTTAGATGTGATTAAAAAAAAAAAAAACTTCATCATTTAGAGGTAAATATCAAAATATCTATAAAATTATATGAAATCAAAGATTTACTTCAAAATAATTGAAAAGGAAGGGGGTGTAGAAAAAAATGAAGATAAACTTTGAATTGGAAATTGTTCAAGCTAGTGATAGGTATGTGGGAACATTTTTATTCCAGTACCTTTACTACTATATATATGAAATTCTTATTTATATGTTGGTCTTTTTGAGACAGGGTTTCCTATAGCCCCAGCTGGCCTGGAACTTGCTCTGTAGACCAGGGTGGCCTTGAACTCACAGAGATCTGCCTGCCTCTGCCGAGTACTGGGATTAAAAGCATGCACCACCACACCTGGCTTCCATAATATATTTTTAAGTTTTAAGAGGAATCAATTGTTTACAATAGATCCTAGCAACTGTTTAAAGTAACAACTTTGAGGTCATCCAAATGGAGAGAGGGTAGGAGAATACTGAGAGACAGCTTCCTAAGCCAGAATCCCAATGCAGACCTGAAGTGATAGATAGAAATACTGACCATCAGACAGAACTAGTTCAGTGCTACCATTGTCAGTCTCATGCCCCCAAACCTCTGAGGGTGGAAATGAACTCTGACTCACCTCTGCCTTTCCACATTATTCTTTCCTACTGAAACTTTACAGTGCTTTTGAAATGCACAGCTTCCAGGCATGTCCAGCCTCTTCACTTTGGGACACAATGTTGTCATCTACAAAGTTCATGCTCAAGAATTGTGCAATCAAGTTCAAAGAAAAAAAAAAATTCTCAATTTTTAAAGTCAGTTTATGATTTTTGTGCTGAGTTCATAGCTATCCTAAACCTCATGTGGCCCATGGTTGGCCATACCTTCTGGAACTATCCAGGGCTTTTTGCCTTTTGTAGTCATCTACCAGTTTCTCTGAGTCCATTCTGACAACCGCCTCACTATCTGATTTCTGTCACTTATTTCT
>NW_008360332.1:6616766-6620289 GCF_000622305.1 Nannospalax galili
ATTCTCAATTTTTAAAGTCAGTTTATGATTTTTGTGCTGAGTTCATAGCTATCCTAAACCTCATGTGGCCCATGGTTGGCCATACCTTCTGGAACTATCCAGGGCTTTTTGCCTTTTGTAGTCATCTACCAGTTTCTCTGAGTCCATTCTGACAACCGCCTCACTATCTGATTTCTGTCACTTATTTCTTGTCATCTTGATGATGTTATTGTGCACCTATGGATCCATTCAATACCCTGGCCTGTTAGAGTCTTGAACTTCTCTAATGATCTCTACCCACTGTCAGAGTTATACCTTAGCCCTGCTCACAATCAGTCACTGCAAACTCCAGTACCATTTCCACGTCGCCAGTATACTTCCCGACAGATTTTCAGACTAGATCACCCAGTCTCCTGTCCTTTCTTCCAGCTTTACCAGTACAAAGGGCCGTGTCCTTGAACACCTGGTCCCTTGCATTTCTCCTCAACTCTCTTCTCTCTTTCCCACTGCCCTGGCTTATCTGCCACAATCTCAACTTTGGTTCAAACGAATTCTCCTTCATACTTTGCATTTGCACTTGGAAGCTTAATGTCCTGAGAGAAAAACATCACAAGCGGTCCAGCAGGACTGCCACATAGCACGGAATAAGATCCCTGCACTCTCTTTTGGTCTCAACTTTCTGACACCCCAACCCCCACCCTATTATCACGTTTCTTCTTGTTACCCTGGGAGCTTCCTTAACCCCCACCAATATATCTACCAACCAGCATTTTCCATATGCTGGTACTGTGCTAAGATCTTTCCCAGCTACCCTAGAAGAGATAGCCCTGCCCTGAGGCCAAATCTCTGACCTCCTCTAGTTCTCTCCAGAGATTGGTGTCTTGTCACTTTGACGTCCTTGTTCCTCTAACACACTGAATGCATTCCTGCCTCAGGGCCTTTGAGTTAGCTCTTCAAGGCCTGTTCCCTGCCTCTGTTCAGGTCTCACTTCACATGACCCCTCCTCAGAAAGCCCTTCCCTGACCCTTCTTTCTAAGATAGCACCCCTTGACATGCTTTTCTTTTCTTTCTTTTTCTTTTCTTTTCTTTTTTTTTTGTTCTTTATTGAGTTTATGTAATTACATACTGTGTTGATTTCCATAAATTTAACATTTTATTAGATGTCTATTTAATTTGTTAATGTGATACCACTGTCTTCCAAAGACCACAACCTCACCTTGTAGATCAGTTCTGGTATCTATAGGCATGCCATCCATATTTATTGAATGAAAGTATGAATTTCATGCCCAAGAACAAGTTGATATATGCTTCCATTTCCTCCATGGTAAAGCAGTTTGCCATTGTTTCACAGATATTACAAAGATGATTAAAAGAGGTAACGGTTGCTGGGTATAGTGGCATACTATTAGTCCCAGTACTCATGAGGCAGAGGTAGGCAGATCTCTGTGAAATCAAGGCCAGTCTGATCTACAAAGTGAGTCCCAGGCTGGTGGGGGCTACAGGGAAATCCTGTCTCAAAAAACAAAACCAAGGGACTGGAGAGATGGCTCATTGATTAAGAGCACTGGCTGTTCTTGCAGAAGACCCAGGTTTGAATCCCAGCACCCACATGGTGGCTAACAACCATCTGTAACTCCAGTTCCAGGGGATCTGATGCCCTCTTCTGTCTTCTGTGGACACTGCATGACACGGGTGCATTTGCACACATGCAGGCATAACACTGATACACATAAACTAAAAATAAATAAATAAACAAAAACAGTTTAAGCTGAGCATGGTGGCAAATGTCTACAATTTTAGCACTTGGGGAGGCTGAGGCAGGAGGATCACCCAGAGTTTGCGGCTACATAGTGAGTTCTAGATCAACCTGGATCACAGTATGAGACCCAGTCCCAAAAACAAGATAAAACAAAACAGGTTCAAAAAGTATTCCATCGAGTAGTTTCTGTCAGAAATGCTTTCACATCCTAAGTCCTAGTCTTTCCACTCAGTTCTATATATGCAACATGTAAGTACAAATGGACTTAATCAATTATCAAAGAATTCAAATCTAGATTTACAAATTAAATCAACAGCAAAACTTTTCTGACCCACAATCTCTTGCATCGAACACCAAAACAAAGACACTCCGCATTTAGAGAGAACAGCCTGGAAGTTAGGACAATTTCTTTGCTTTGAAAAATTCTACCTCTAGTCACTAAGAACACAGCAAAACAGCAAAGTCCAGGTAAAATCCTGGAAATTCTCTCCAGGATTATATTTTCTTTGAAGGCTAAGATCATTTGTTATTCCTTGAATCCACAGGGCTCACCATTCCAGTTTTCTACCCACCTTTGAACTCTAAATACTAGACTCAAGTCACATTCCTATTTGAAAACACATCTTCTTACCAACACACAGTTCATCCAGGGATTAAATTCCTTCACACATTAGAACTGAACCGAAGGTGAAGATTAGGACTACCTATTTTGTTATTGGGATAGACAGAAAGGCATCTCCAGGAACTCACTGGGGAGGAAGCTTGATAGCAGTTTTCCAAGATGCACCTAGAGATCAGAAAACTACTTCAGAGCTGTGTTTCACTGGGTGATGGCTGTTGGAATTGCCATCACATTCCATATCCTTGTTTTTCAATAGCACCCCCAATTCCACATATTCAACAAACGACTTTAAAATATTTTATTTATTATTTTACATGTATGAGAGTATTACCTGAATGTATGTAAGTGCACTGATGTTATGCAATGCCCACAGAGGTTTGAAGAAGGTGTCAGATCCCCTGGAACTGGAGTTATAGACAGTTGTTATCTGCCATGTGGGTGCTGGGAATCGAACCCGGGTCCTCTGCAAGAGTAGCCAATGCTCTTAACTGCTGGGCCACCTCTCCAGCCCCAACAAACGGCTTCTTATCTAAGGGCCTACAGAGTCATTATGGCCACGGATGGACACTGATCCTCTTGAAAAGTCAGTGATTGCTCTGAAAAGAAAGTTGAATTCGTTCAAAGTCAATTTGATCATACATCTCTACCACAGGATTCCAAACTCAGTGTCTTCTGGGGTCAGACAGGTCCTGCCAATAAGGGCACAAACCCAGGTACAGCAGCTAGATGGCCCAGAAAAAGGAACAGCTGCTTCCTCAGTTCAGGGAATGGAAAACTACCAACTATTCATCCTTATCCAATGTTTCTTTTATTTTCCTTTGGTTAAGGAAGTGAGTTTTACAGGCTTAAAAATGCTATATAGATCCTGTCACTGTATGTGATGGCACACGCCTTTAATCCCAGCGTTCTGGAGGCAGAGGCAGGTGGAGCGCTATGAGTTGGAGGCCAGCCTGGGCTACATAATGAGACCCTATCTAAAAACAAAACAACAGAGGCTGGTCAACCAAATATATATACTGGCTGCTAGTTTTTGACCTTTGGTCTTCAGAGAGAAATACATAAAAGTTGTTTCCATAATAAAAGAACACTAAGTAACTGAGTACTATAATTTTAAATAATCTGTCTATGGTAATGAACAAGTTTCCTTTTCTTTTTAAAAAATA
>NW_008360332.1:6623298-6626543 GCF_000622305.1 Nannospalax galili
GGAACTCACTGTGTAGCCCAGGCTGGCCTTGAGTGCTGGGATTGAGTGCTGGGATTTAGTGCTGGGATTAAAGACGTGTGCCACCACGCCCTGCTCAAAATCTGTATTTTGAGAAGATACTCAATAAGACTTACCTAAGATGACACCTTAGAGTTTTGTTTTTCAAAGGTTGAAGTGCTTTATTCCTTTTTATTTATTTATTTTTTTGGACAGAGTTTCTGCTATGTAACCATGACTGGTCTGGAACTCACAGAGATGCACTAGGGTTAAAGGTGGGCACCACCACATCTGGCCCTATTTATTTATTTATTTATTTTTGGTCTCTTTGAGACAGGGTCTCCCTATAGCCCCAGATGGCCTAGAACTTACTAGGTAGACTCGGCTGGCCTTGAACTCACAGAGATTTGCCTATTTCTGCCTCCTGAGTGTTGGGATTAAAGGCGTGTGCCACCACACCAGGCCTTTATTTATTTATTTTAATATTTTACTTATTACTTATTTTATGTATATGAGTTTGTGCCCTGTATTATGTAAGTGTATCCATGTCATGCAATGCCCAAGGTGGTCAGGAGAGGGTGTCAGATCCTCTGGAACTGGAGTTAGAGACCGTTAGCTGCCATGTGGGTGATAGGAACTGAACATGGGTCCTCTGTAAGAGCACCCAGTGCTCTTAACCACTGACTCATCTCTTCAGCTCCCTTTTATTTTTATTTTATGCATATGAGTGTTTTGTCTGCATGTATGTAAGTGCATCTGTGTCATGCGAAGCCCATGGAGGTCAGAAGAAGGCATTGGATGCCCTGGAACCAGAGTTACAGACTATTGATAGCTGCCATAATGGGTGCTGGGAACCAAACCTGGGTCTTCTACAAGAACAGCCAGTGCTTGTAACCACTGGGACTCTCTCTAGCCCCTTCTTGTCTTATTTGTGATCACTACAGGCTCAGACTCAGCATGAGGCCCACATAGGCACAGGATATTATGAATAGCAGTGTTTTTATTTTAATTCCTAGTCTAATTCTCACCAAAAAGCTTTGGGAGTGAATATGTGGAATTAAAATGATCTTGACCACAATCACATAAAGTACCTGAGACCTAGAGACAGTGACTGTTTCACAGGCCTGAGGAGGATCCTGCTCCCGTTTCCCAAGCTGGGTGTGCACATCAGTCATCCTCATGATTGAGAGGCTGAGGTAGGAGGCTCTCCAGCAAGGTCTACACGGAAAAAGCCAACAGCTTTTTCTCAGCCTTCTAATACAAATCCCATCATATTTACAAGCATTGTTTTATCTAAAAGTAACTCCTAAAGTCATAGATAACTAGAAAGATAGAAAAGCAAAAATAAGCAAAACAAAAACAAAAAACAAACCCTCATGTAATCCTTCCTCCATGTAATTCTTCCCCAACACAGACACATTATTACTAAAGCAGATTTTTCATGAAGAGTAGGTGCTGTTGGGAAAACACGTTTTTCAGTGCTTAAACAGTATTATCAATAGCATTAAAATAATATTCTGGTAATAACAAAGAATTACCTTAGAATACAATGTTTTATTGTTTATATTTAATATGTCAAAGGAAGAAAAAAGTTTTTTACAACCTTATTTTACAATTTCAGTGACCTTATAGGAATGTTCTATCAGGAACTCTGGGGGGAGGGAAATGTTTTTCTTTAAATAGAGAAGACGTTCATTAATCCGAATTTTTTTTTCAATATGCGCGCCAGCCAGCAACCTCATAATTACATCCCCAAAGATTGTTCAAATAAAAAGGGAACAAAGTTCCTAATAAAGTTCAATGCCGAAGTCAAGACTGCCTGGAGGTATGGGAAGTTTTATGTCTCTGTTTATCCCAGGAGTAAATTAAATGTATGCGTATTTAATGCATGAATCATGGTTATATTTAGCTCATATACTACTAACAGGGAGAAAACAGGAGAATTCTTTCTCTGATAAAAGGTATTAATGAAAACTGAACGAACACCCACGGGTCTAGATGTTTTCCCCAGAATGCAGCCGTGACAAGGGCAATATGAAATAACTGTGGAACACAAGGACAGACTGGGGTTTGGCGTTTTCATTGGATATCTGCCAGTTACGAAGCTTAGACAGCACGTAGCATGCCTATGTGGGGACTCCGAAAAATGGAGCAGCTAGATTGGAGACTAGAGTAGGCAGGTCCAGCACTGGTGATGAGTTTACCTTTTTCTTTATTTTGTGCTCCTTCCCTTGACCTGACTACAATGCAGCCTCACACCTGGAAACAGGCACTGGGGCCCCAAAAGGGAAAGCGTCTATAAGTAGTTCCTTTTCTCATAGCTGTAACAAAAATACCAGACAAAAGGAAGGAAGGTTTGTTTTGGCTTACAGTTTGAGGGAATGGTCCATCCTGGCAGGGAAATCTTTGTGGCAGGAGCTGGTCACATGCTGTGGAATCAGGAAGCAGAGACTAATGGATGCTGGTACTTGATTAGCTTTCTCCTTTTTTTTCAATCCAGGACCCTAGTCCCTGGAACAGTGCCATGTTGAGAATAGGTCTTCTCAATTAATCAGTCTAACTCCTTCACAGAGATGCTCCCTTGTTTGTCTCCTAGGTGATTCTAGATCTTGTCAATTTAACCACCAATTATTAACCACTACAGAACCCAAGGAAGCCCTTGAGTTTTCTCTTACAGAGCTGAGTGGGAACTCTTGATTGACTCTCAAAAGAAAGGGCAGAAATCCCCAGGGGCTTCTTCTCTCTGTTCTCTCCTGCTCCAGCTTCCGGTCTGGTGGTGGCAGAGACACAGACCGCCATGCGAGTCTATAGGGGGCAACCCTGAGAGGGGCAAACTTTCCGAATGGTAGAGCTATGGTGCCAAAAGGGTGGGACAAGCTCTCGCTGCCGGTTTCCCTCTATCCTCTGCTGTTGGCCCTGAATGCGAGCAAAATTATAGAAGTTTGCAGTTCAGCGGAGTAGACGATGGCAAGTGAACAAGCTGGATAGATGATTGATCACCTGAGCTCACTACTGAGCTATGCATAAATGGATCTGAGTCACTGGATGTGGTGGTGCATGCCTTTAAGCCAAGCACTTGGGAGGCAGAGGCAGGTGGATTTCTATGAGTTGAAGGTCAGCCAGGGCTAAACGGTGAGATCCCATCTTTAAAAAAAAAAAAAAAAAAAAAAGGCAGGCGCTGTTTCACCAGGGGGGCCCCACACTAACAACAAGGTCCACCATATGAAGGCAAGATTGAATGGGGAAGC
>NW_008360332.1:6626940-6637895 GCF_000622305.1 Nannospalax galili
TAAAAGGTGAGAGCCCATTTTTAAAAAAAAAAAAAAAAAAAAAGGCAGCAGCTGTTTCACCACGGAGGTCCCACACTGACCACCAGGTCACACATATGCAGGACAGATTGAATGGTGCAGCAAAAGCTTGAAATGCTGAACTGATGTTGGAACTACAACCCATAGCTGGTGGATTGAAACTTTCACACTTAACCCAACCAGGTCAGTTCTTAAGACAAATAAAAAAATCAGCATTCTCTATAGGATTTAAACTAGATTTAAAGAACATAATATTCAGCATGCATAAGACCCAATCCAAAATTGTTTGGGGTACCAGGAGCCAGAAAAATCCTAATGGTAGAAGTCAGTATACCAACACCAACACCAGCATGAAATGAATGCTGGAATTACCTGACAGTGATTATGCAAATGTTTCAACAAATACTGTGAATACTGATAAAATAAATAGAAAAATGGAAAGTCTCAGCAAAGCAGAAAGAGAGAGAGAAAAAAAAGACAAGAACCCAAAACGACAAAAGCATGCAAGTCGAAATTTTAATCGACTTTTTAACTTTTTATTTATTTATTTGATATGTATGATAGTTGCCAGAGGAATGGAACCTGGGTCCTCTGCAAGAGCAGCCAGTGTTCTTAACTGCTGAGCCATCTCTCCAGCCCAGGAGTCAAAATTTTAGAGGTAGAAAATACAGTAACTAGAGTAAAGGAAAAAAAAAAATCTCCCTTGATAGGTTTAAGAGAATGCAAATGCCAGAGTTCAGTTCCCAGCACCCACATGGTGACTAACAACTGTCCTTAACTCTAGTTCTAGGGTATTCAACACCCTCTTCTATCCTCTGTGGGCATTGCACAACAGGTGCACTTATATACATGCACACAAACACTAAATAAATCAAAACTCTTAAAAATTAAAATAAATGAACAAAGCCTCAAAGACTTGTGAGATCATGACACAAGGATTAGACCAACAAAATGGCTCAGTGGGATGAGACACCTGCAGCCAAGTGTGAGGGGAGTTCAGTTCCCAGAATCCACATGGTGGAAGGAGAGAACCAACTGCTACAAATTGTTCTCTGATGAACAATTTGTGTATGCACGAGCGCACACACACACACACATACACACACACACAGAATAAATAAATAGATGTGTTTGTTTGTCTGTTTGTTTTTGTTTTTTTTGGTCTTTTTGAGACAGGGTCTCCCAGTAGCCCCAGCTGTCCTGGAACTCACTATGTAGACCAGGCTGGCCTTGAACTCACAGGGATCTGCCTGCCTTTGCCTCCCGAGTGCTGGCGGGGGCAGGGGGGGCGTTTGTTTTTTTTTTAAAAAGTTTAGGCTGGGCATGGTGGTGCATGCCTTTAGTCCCAGCACTTGGAAGGTAGAGAGGCAGGTGGAGCTCTGTGAGATCGAGGTCAGCCTGGTCTACATAGTGAGTTCCAGACCAGCTGGGGCTACAGGGAAACCCTGTCTCAAAAAGTCCTAGAAGGAGAAAGAACAAGGTGCTAAAAAATATATATAAATAAAGCCTGGCGTGGTGGTTCATGCCTTTAGTCCCAGCACTTGGGAGCCGGAGGCAGGCAGATCTCTGTGAGTTCAAGGCCAGCCTAAGCCAGCTGGGGTCATAGGGAGATCCTATCTCAAAAAAAAAAAAATCAGATGCACGCCTGTAGTCATAGCACTGGGGAGGCAGAGGCAGGTGGATCTCTGTGAGTTCCAGGCCAGCCTGGTCTACATAGTGAGTTCCAGGACAGCTGGGGCTACAGGGACACCCTGCTTCAAAAAGACAAAAACAAAAAAACAAAAAAAACACTGGTTTTTCTATTACTGAAAACCTTCCAAAGACATAGAGATTTATGAAGTTCAGTGAACTCCAAACAGTATAAAGTTAAAGAAATCTCTATCCAGAAATCATAATCAACCTACTGAAAACTAAAGAAAAAAGCAAACTTAAAAACAACCATGACTCAAACACCTTACTAGACCTCAACCCCAACAGGTTGATATTGGCTGTCTTCCTTAGCCTTCATCCATTTGATATTTTGAAACAGGATCCCTCACTGAATCTGCAGTTCACCATCTGTCTAGGCTGGCTGTCCAGAAAGCCCCAGGGATACTCTCATCTCCACCTCCCCAGTGCTCGTTGGAAGAGGTAAGTCATCCAGGGTATGCTTTGAAGGTTACACCTGGTCCCCCGTCCCTTCCTGGCTCGCTCTCTCTCTCTCTCTCTCTCTCTCTCTCTCTCTCTCTCTCTCTTTTCTAGATGCCATAAGGTGAACAGCCTTATTCCACTATGACCTTCCACCATGGTGCTCTGCCTCACCACAAGCCAAAAACCAGTGAAACCATGTAACCATAGGCTGAACTCTCAGAAATTGTGAGCCAAAAATCCTTCCTCTCAGATGTTTTGCTCTTTTTTTTCAGAGTGACTGCAGTCTGACTACCACAACTTTTGTCAGTAGCATCATCCATGGACTTGCAGAAGGCCTTCTGCTATGTCATTACTTTGATTCAGTAGATGGAGTTCATTTTATGACAGAGCTGTGTCATAGGATATGTGCTTGGATTTTACAATCTCTGCCATTACATCATCACTCAGAAGGAGTAGCCTGCCATAATGGTGAACTGGCTACTAGGGCTGAACTGTGATTCCAACTTGGAGACAATACCATGTAAAGTTCTGATGTTCTATTACTGGACACAGGATATGCTTTGTATCAGCAGCTAACAAATGGTGTTCTTTGTATCAGGACTTCTTAAGTGCTTTACAGGGGCTGGAGAGATGGCTCTTGCAGAGAACCCTGGTTCAGTTCCCAGTACTCACATGGTATCTAACAACTGTCCATAACTCCAGTTCCAGAGGACCTGATGCCCTTTTCTGGCCTCCATGGCATTGCATGAGACAGGTACACTTACATACATACAGGCACACACTTATACACATAAAATAACAATAAATTATTTTTTAATAAATTTTTATTTTATGTGTATGAGTGTATTGCCTGTATGTATGTGTGCGCACCCATGTCATGCAATGCCACAGATGTCAGAAGAGGGCTTCAGATTCCCCTGGAACTGGAGCTAAAAACAGTTCGTAGCTGCCATGTGGGTGCTAGGAATCGAACCCGGGTCCTCTGCAAGAACAGTCAGTGCTCTTAACGGCTGAGCCATCTCTCCAGCCCTATTTTTTAAAAAGCGCTTTTCAGGACTGGAGAGATGACTCAGGGGATAAGAATACTGACTGTTCTTGCAGAAGACCCAGGTTCAAGTTCCAGCACCCACATGGCAGCTAAGAACTATCTGTAACTCCAGTTCCAGGGGATCCGACCCTCTCTTCTGTCCTCCCCAGGCATTGCACGACATTGGTGCACTTGCCTACATGCAGGCAATTACACACATACACATAAAATAAAATAATAAAATTTTTTTAAGTGCTTTTCATGGGGCATGGTGGTGCACGCCTTTAATCCCAGCACTCGGGAGGCAGAGGCAAGCCGATCTCTGTGAGTTCAAGGCCATCCTGGTCTACATAGTGAGTTCCAGGCCAGCTGGGGCTACAAGGAGACCCCGTCTCAAAAAGACAGAAAAAAAAAAAGTGCTTTTCATTTGTGACCCCTTTTTAATCTTAGAAATTTTATGGGACCTCAGGTCTGTAGGTATCTGGAATAATAAGCCCTCTTCGGACCTCCGAGGCATTGCACGACATGGTTACACTCACATACATGCAGACAATACACTCATGCACATAACATAAAAATAATAAAATATTTTTAAAAATTGGCGTTCAAATCAAACATTTACCGATGATGAATCTTACAGAAATCTATTTAAACTGTTCTTTGGCCTGCATATACATACACACACACACACACACACACACACACACACACACACACATGCACATACATACTCCCCTTGCATACAGAAATTAAATAAAGTAAAAAAATTTAAGCTGTCTCATGTTGGGAGCTGTTTGTCTATTATGTACATTGAGCTGTGGCAGGCTTGTTTACTGAGTTTGTGTTATGCACACCAGTATCTAATCTGCCTAATCAGGAGGAATGTGTTTATATGGAGAGCCTCACACCACCTGACCTTGAGGCAATAGTGGTAAACAAAAAGATCAAGAAAGCCTTTGAAGTATCTGACCGCTCCTTGACCCTCAGATACAGGTGGGGAAAACAGCTGTGGAAACTAATTGAGTTCTTCTGTATAAAAAGGCGGAGCTGACATAAACCAGGGCTGCAGTCACCACTGTCAGCCCTCCCAAGTATCTTTTCTCTCTCTTGTT
This sequence comes from Nannospalax galili, assembly GCF_000622305.1. Lineage (NCBI taxonomy): Eukaryota > Metazoa > Chordata > Mammalia > Rodentia > Spalacidae > Nannospalax > Nannospalax galili. Next base: position 6,631,228 of record NW_008360332.1, read on the forward strand.
CTTTCTTTCAATCCTCACTCCCCCTTTCAGGTACTGTCTGTCTTGGCCGGCTGGCACCAGCAGTCTCAAAAAGACAAAAAAATTTTAAGCTGGGGTTTATACAACAGCAAAATATAGACGTCTTAGAACAAAAAAGTAGAATTATGGAGTAAGATCTTTCCTCTTACGACTGTATTTAACGACTTTCTCACAGAACTTTTGCTTCTTCCCTGAACTTTGTTGATTTAGAGATTTGAATCCAGATGAGAAAATAAGCATCCAGAGCAAGGGGACAAAAGCATCACCACTGGATTAGAATTTGAAACTACCACCTGGCAATTTGGGGCTATTCAAGTTCCAGAAGGAACAGATGAGGAAGGAGTATTAGTCAGCTGTTGCTTTGGGAAAAGCACGTGACAACTACCAACTCTCAGAGGCATGCAGCAATGAGTTCTTTTTGTTCACAGATCTGCAGAGTGTTTGGCGCGGCTCTGCTATCAGGCGCTGTCAACTTTCCTACAACACTGCTGCTGCTGCTGCTGCTGCTGCTGCTGGCAGAAGGTGCCATAGTTGCCCACAGCAAGCCTCCTGGGGCCTGCGCTGGAAGGTGGTCTGTTATCTCTGCCCACATTCTACTGGCTTAAGAAAATCAGAAAGTCAAGGCCAAATAAACATATTCAACTTTTTTTATTCCCTGGGCTTTGAAATCCCAACCAGTTCTGATGGGCTGTCCTCTGACTAACACAATTTCATCAAACCTTGCTCTTCATATTTGAAATCACCCAATATTCCATTCCCTTGGACAGTTGTGACCCACTTCCCTCCATGATCTGCAACTTGCAAGTGTTCTCACCCTCCCCTCTTGGTCTACTTTGTTTCCAACTTTACACACACAGGAACCTCACCTGGGTTTCTATGTACGATAGAAAATCTGGACCGATCCCTTGGTTCCCTTCCAAAGAAATGAAGGAAAACGCCCATCTTCGGGAATCCTGCTCTGTAACAAGCATTAAATCCTCTGTCATCTCACTCATCCTCATGGCTCTGACTTACTGGCCCACTTTACAGATGAGGAGACTAAAGAGCAGGGGAAAAGAGCAACTCTCCCAGGGTCACGGAATTGGTAAGTGACTTTTTAGAGTTCACAGCAAAAACTATAACTGGTTTCTAAGCTCAGATTCTCTCCTGCTTGTTCCCCAAACAGTTGGTTCTCTTTCTCCCCATGCTAACTACAGACTTTGTCAGATCTTGGCTTCCGTCTGTGTCTTCAGGAGGTCTGAATGGGTTAGTTCATAGTCTTAGGGGAAATGCCCAAAGAAAATTCAAAGATTTCTGAGGAAAGGTTCTAAACAGACTTGGTGTAAGAGGCAGGAGCAAAATGTTGGCTGGGCAGAGGTGAGCAGGAAGTTCAATGTTAGTGGAACAACATGAGCAAAGGCACAGAAGTAGAAAGTAAGAAAATATGCTTGGGATAGCAAGCCGTTTGTTTCAGCAAGAGCATGGGGTCAGAGGATGAGAGAGAAGAAACATACTGTGAAGTGGAGAGGGATATCCAAGGCAAGGCTACGGATGAAAAAGAAGAAGCAGTGTTTTTCCCCCCTTAATGGGAATCACAATGAAGTAAGTCGCAATTACTGCCAAGACCTGTCAAGGCAGACAAGAAGCAAGAGCCCCATTCCATAGTATTATGTTAACAAAAGAATGAGCCAGACTATAAACTAATTCTCCGCGTAAACATTCCAAAACTGCTCTTGGAGAAACACAGAGGACCCAAGAACATGTGTGAATGAGGTCACTTACAGGCCACCACAGAAAAAAAGGAATTAAGATGACCTCACTAGAAAGTCTACCAAAGAAAATGTGGAACAGATACAGATCAGCGTCATTAGCAAGGGGATTAACCACAGGAGAAACCAAAATCAAACTCACACTTGAGCGAAATGCTTCTAGAAATATATAATGGGTTTCTCTCTAATTGCTTAGAAATTGAAGAAATAGTAAAATAGCTTCCTGTTAATGTAATTTCGATATAGAGAAAAGACATACCATGAATGACCACTTTCACTATGAATTATTATTCTGTAGACAGGCAGTCATTTCTGAGCCAATAACAATAAAAATGAGAATCAGTAACGTCTCCTGATTATCCATAGCCAGAGAAAAGATGGAATTATTCATGGTCCTTTTAAAGACATGCATGCATCAAAGTCCTTCACTTGGTTCTTGTAATCTGTCCTTGGAGCACGATCAGTCCATTTCTGAAATGCGGTTTCACTGGCATAATGCAAAGTTCCAAAAGCTCAGGATTTGGGGGCTGTCACTTAAAAATTTTAACAGTGACAGAACTTTGGTGCAAAAAAGCTGCTTGAGTTAGTTATCCATTTCCATACAAGATTCAAACATGGGGCTCTTTCCTGAATGCAAACAGATTCATCACACTTGAATCTCTGCATCTTGAATGTGGTATCACTTGATGGTGAATAGCGACCCCCCCAAAACTGACTAACCCTCCTCTGCACAACCCCTTTAGGGACTAATTGCTTATACAATACATTCCAGCCTACAAGGTCTATTGGATGTGACTTCTGCCATCTTTTCATCCTTAATGCTTCAATCTGTTCTGGCTGCTAGAAAATTTAAAAAAAAACAAACAAACATAAACTGGTGGCTTACACGGACCGGGTATTTCTCACAGGTTCTGCAGGGTAGGAAGTCTAAGATCAAGGTGTCAGTAGATCCAGGTCTGCAGAGGGCTGCTTTCTGGTTCATAGATAGTACTTTCTTCTCTGTCCACACTTTGTAGACAGGTTAAAAGCCTCTCTTGCACCTCTTTTTTTAGATGCTTGTATTTGTGTGTGTGTATGTGAGCCACCTATGCCTGTGTGCAGAGGTCAGAGGACAACTTTCAGGAATTCATTCTGCCTCTCCTTGTGCCATGTGAGTCCTGGGTTCCTGCCACCTTGACTCCCCAGCCATGTTAGACTCTACCCTTGAACTTCGAGCCAGAATAAATCCTTGATGACATAAGTTGCTTTTGTCAGTGTATTTGAACACAGCAACAGGAAAAGACACTAAGACATCTTCCATGCTGGCTACCTTTTCATCTTTAAAAAAATATATATTAATTTTATTTTCTGTATATCAGTGTATTGCCTGCATGTTTGTAAGTGCACCTGTGTCATGCAATGCCCAAGAAGGTCAGAAGAGGATATTAGATCCCCTGGAACTGGAGTTAAGGATGATTGTTAGACACCATGTGGGTGCTGGGAATCAATCCCAGGTTCTCAGCAAGAGTAGTAAGTGCTCTTAACTGCTGAACATCTCTCCAGCCCCACCTTTCTATCTCTTGAATCTGCCAAAGCATTTCCGGCTAGGGCCTTAGCATAAGAATTTCTTGACAGAGATTTTAGGCCTGGTTCTGTCCTCCGCAGGCATTGCACAATACAGGTGCACTTACCTACATGCAGGCAATACACGCATACACATAAAATAAAAATTAAAAAAATTAAAAAAAAATATTGTACTGTGATTATTACTTTTAGATATGTATGTGGGTATGTGCACATGAGTGCAGGTGCTGGTGGAAGCCAGAGGTGTCAGATCCCCTGAAACTGGAGTTACAGACTGTTTTGAGCCACCTTACATGGGTGCTTGGAACTGAATTTGGGTCCTCTGAAAAAGCAATATATGCTCTTAACCATTGAGGCTTCTCTCCGGCCCCTATAATTATCTTCTTTATTGATATATTTTATTTGTTTACTATCTGTCTCCCCCACTAATACATACGCTCTGAGAGTGCAATGACCAAACATAGGTCAAACCTAACTTAGTTTCCTTTGCAGGGGGGATGACAGGGTCTCCCTATAGCCTCAATTTGCCTGAACTCGCTATGTAGATCAGGCTGGCCTTGAATTCAGAGATCCATCTGCCTCTGCCTCCCCCAGCCCCGGAAAGCTGGAATTCAAGGTATGTACCACCATGCCCAGCCCTAACTTAGTTTTCAAGACTCAGTTTAAATATTAAATTAGCAAACAATAATAACTGAAGACTGAATGAAAGAGAAAGGAGTGAGATAAAGGCAATGGTTTTAAAACATATAAATCAGACTAAGCTTATAAGAAAAAACCTGAAATCACAAAATTCACAGTCAGTAATATAATATCATTTATAAACCCCATAATTATTTACTCTAGAATAGATAAGTAGGGCATCAATTGCTTCCGGTTGTTATAAAAAAATGGCTTCAAAGTTGTTCATTCAATATTAAAATGTAGCAGTATTTTAAAGAAATTTTATTGAATTGAGAATTTCATACAATGTATTTGATCATATTCAGAGTCCCTCATCTTCACCTCCACCCACTAACTCGCCCACTCCCTCACCTTCATGTCCTCTATTATTTGTCTTTTTATTAAAGGCCCATCAAGTTTAATCTGTGCTTCCAAAATGCTCTTGGATGTGGCTCTTTCCCTTAAAGTCTGGTCAACTACCCAGGTGAAAACTGGTAAGGAAAATGGACTCTCCCTCTCCCAGCAGCTATCAATTGCCAATAGATAGATCTTCAGCCAGGGCTGGAACTTTTGTCTGACTTGGGTTTACACAGGTCTTGCACATGCTGTCACAAGGGCCGTGGGTTCATATGTGCAACTACCCTGTGGCGTCCAGACAACAGTCCCCTTGTATTCATCTACCACCTCTGGCTCTTACAATCTTTCCACTTCCTCTTCTACAATGATTTCCTGAGCCTTGTGGGGAGAAGGTGTGATATAGGTGTCTCATTTAGGGGTGAGCGCTCCACAGTCTCTTACTCTGCATGTTGACCAGCTGTGGGTTAACTGCCATCTGCTGGAAGAAGAAGCTTCTCTGGTGAGAGTTGAGAGATGCACTAATCTATGGGTATAACAATAAGTCATTAGGAGTCAGTTTAATATTTTGTCTCTTTGGCAATAGACACTAGCAATCCAATCAGATGGTAGTTACTCCCATAAGTAACAGTATTTTTTTTAATTGGACAATATCTTGAAAAAGATAATCTGTTAATGGATTGACAAAGCACATGCTTATAATCCCAGTACCTGGAAGGTAGAGGCAGGAGGTTCAGGAGCCCAAGGACATCCTCATCTACACATCAACTTCAAAACTAGCCTGCGTTTCATGAAATCATCCCCTCTCTAATAAAAAACAAATTTAAAAATTGGTATATGTAGCCAGATGAGGTGGATTAGGCTTATAATACCAGCACTTAGGAGGCTGAGGCAGGAGAATCACCATAAATTACAAGTTACTCTGGTAGAGAATGAGATCTTGTCTCAAAAAACAGAAGTCTAAAACACTGGCCAGGTGTAGTGGTATACACCTTTACACCAGCACTTAGGAGGTAGAGGCAGGCAGATCTCTAGGAGTTTAAGACCAAACTAGTCTACACATTGAGTTCCAGACCAGCCAGGGCTACATAGTAAGCCTGTTTCAAAACAAAAGAACCAAAACCCCCAAAATTGGTTTCTTAACCATAATGGATCCCATTTTATTCAAGTGCATATTTTTAAAAGTATATATTACCATACACATTAAATGCTAAATATATTTTGAATAACTGTCATTTATAAGTTCTGTTTTTTATATGTTAACACTAGTAAATGAACAAAATGTCATTAAGAAAAGTAATTTAAAAATATTTTATTTATTTTTATTTTATGTGTATGAACAGATCCCCTGCATGTAGAAAGTGCACCCATGAGGGATTGGATCCCTTGGAACTGGAGTTACAGACAGTTGTTAGCTGCCATGTGGAGGCTGGGAATCAAACCCAGGTCTTCTGCAAGAGCAGCCAGTGCTTTTAACCAATGAGCCATCTCTCCAGCCCCAGGGAAAGTAATATTTTAAGAATCCTTATCAGTCAGGGTAATCTGATGAACATAATCACTTGTTACTTTTCCCCACTTCAAAAGAAAATGCCATTCAACAAAGACTGTGCTACTAGAAAGTGCTAACAGGGGCTGGAGAGATGGCACAGTGCTTAGGAACACTGGTTGCTCTTGTAGAGGACCCAGGTTCAGTTCTCAGCACCCGAATGGCAGCTGACAATCATCCAGAACTCTAGTTCCAGGAGATCTGATGCCATGGGCATTGCAGAAAAAGGTGCACTTATGTACAGGCAACACACATACACGTACAATAAAAAGTGACAAAACGCGTCTAAAAGAGAAAATGCTAAGACAGGTGACATTTAAAATAGTTATATTATTTGGTGAGTAAAAGTTTTTTTTTTTTTTTTTAATTAAAAATTCCAGGAGATCTGATGCCATGGGCATTGCAGACAAAGGTGCACTTATGTACAGGCAACACACATACACGTACAATAAAAAGTGACAAAACGCGTCTAAAAGAGAAAATGCTAAGACAGGTGACATTTAAAATAGTTATATTATTTGGTGAGTAAAAGTTTTTTTTTTTTTTTTAATTAAAAGAAGCATTTCATTTTCTTTGTGTGAAGATTCTGATCATTCACATTTCAGGTTATTTGCTGCTGTAATTCTTTCATTATTAATATTACTTATTTTAATTGACACATAATATTTATATGTTGATGGGGATGATTATTTGATACATGAATATAACACAATAATCAGCATTTCCATTTCTTAAAGATTTATCAGGTATTGAAAACCTTCAAATTTCTCTTTATATTT
>NW_008360332.1:6643456-6705277 GCF_000622305.1 Nannospalax galili
TCAGGAAGCAGTATTGGTTCCCCAGGTGTCTGGGGTCCCAAGACTAGGAGTGGCGCAGGTCCCACACTAGGTGTAGCGAACAGCGGGGGAGATGGAAGGGTGAATGTGGCTTGGGGAGTCAAGGCATGGAGAGCTGCGCTATAGACTTACCCCAAGAGGCCTGAGGATAGGGGTGCAGGCTAGGAGAGCGAGTAAAAGTTTTGATCTTCTAATTATCCCAAGCAGCCTGCCAAATGGCCTCATAGTAAGAATTTACATTTAAATATTTTCAGGGGCTGGAAAGTTGGCTCAGCAGTTAAGAGCACTGACTGCTCTTTGCAGAAAACCTGGATTAAGTTCCCAGCACCCACTTGATGGCTAACAGCCCTCCATAACTCCAGTTCCAGGGGAATCTGAGGCCCTCTTCTGACCTCTGTAGGCATTGCATGACATGGGTGCACTTACATACAGGCAGGCAATGTACACCCATACACACAAAATAAAAATAATAAGCCGGGTGTGGTGGTGCACGCCTTTAATCCCAGCACTTGGGAGGCAGAGGCAGGTGGATCTTTGTGAGTTCGAGGCCAGCCTGGTCTACATAGTGAGTTCCAGGAAAGCTGGGGCTATAGGGAGACCCTGTCTCAAAAAGACCAAAAAAATTAAAAAAAAAATTTTTTTTAAATAAAAATAAATATCATGGGGCTGGAGAGATGGCTCAGCAGTTCACTGAGGACTGCTCTTGCAGAGGACCCGGGTTTGATTCCCAGCACCCACATGGTGGCTACAAACCGTCCTTAACTCCAGTTCCAGGGGAATCTGAAGCCCTCTTCTGATCTCTGAGGCGTTGTATGACACGGGTGTACTCACATACATGCAGGCAATACACTCATACACATAAAATAAAAATAATAAATAAAATAAATATCACTCTCAATTTTTCACCCAAACTTTATTTTGGGGGAAAAAAACAGGACAAACTTTGGCTAGGGATTCACATTACAATGGTGATTGTCAAAGATGACTCTAACTTTAGAGTTGTTTTTTTTTTAAATTTCGAAAATTGGAAACGATTCTCTAAACTACTGGGAACAAACTATGAACTGAAATCTGAAATCTGTTTTTAAGACTTATTTGTGTGTGTGTGTGTGTGTGTGTGTGTGTGTGTATACACATGAATGCAAGTGCCTAGGAAGGTCAGAGGTGGCAGTTCCCTTGGAGCAGGAGTTATGGGCAGTTGTGAACCACCCAATGTGTGGGTTCTGGGACCTGAACCTGGGTCCACTGCAAGAGCAGTACATGCTCTTAACCTCTGAGCTGTCTCTCCAGCTCTTGAAATCTGTTTTTTGACACAAGAACTAAGACTATCAATCATGGCAGGCAGGGAGTGGGAGGTCAGCTCAAAGGAGTCAGGCACAGTCCTCCAAGCCCAGAGCGCCTGAGTTCATACCAAAGGTCATTGGCCTTGGTCAAGAGCTCTGGTTGGTTTGTTATTTTAGGACTGCTTTTACAAAGTGGGGCAGAGGAAAGGCCTTGTTCTCATTGGCTACTATAAATAAAAATGGAATCATTATATCATGTCTTGAAAATATTTTATAGAAATACCAGGCATAGCTTTCAGTATAGCAATTTATACAAGCAGCTCTCCAAATACATGTCTTGGGAGCATTGCTAAGCCATGTAATGAGGGGCATTACCACTGTTATGAAGAAATATTTGTGTGACAGATTAGACCCTGTTTAGGCACTCATTTACAGGTCAAAGCCTGCAGGCCTTGGAAGGAGAAAGCAGGGAGTTGACCCTGCCTGGCCTCCAGCTCTCAGACTAGGCAATCCCACCAAACCTGTCTGGCAGCTCGGTAGTGATGGTTGCTGCTGGCAGATAAGACCCTCTTGGAGAGCCTGATAGATTCTGTCAATAAGGAAACTGCAGAGTGCCACTGGAATTTTCCAAACCGTAAAAAAAGAAAAAAAAAAATCTCTGATTTGAAAATGTGCCAATAACCAATCAAGATAGAGAACCAGAGAGCTGTTGGCTATAACTTTTATTAAGGAAAGATAGCAGGTAATTCTTTGCTCCTTAAAAATAAGTCATATGCAAATTCCAAATCTTATACTGATCACAAGCAACTATTGTTTGCTTATGGGTTGTGTCACTGAAGCAAAATAAGTCACCACAGCCATAGCAACAAGACTAACAGACTAAAGATTTCCAGAGTGCTTTCAGCAGAGAGGTTGGAAAGTGCTTGGCTGCTGTCTCACAATTTCCCAGTTGGAGAGGTACTGCAGATCTCATTTTTGAAGTAGCATGAATTTTCTTGCCTCTAGAAAGGCAGAATTGGCTTAGGTCAGGGAGGAACTGAACATCTAGCCCATAACCCATGATAAAGTGAGACTTCCAGCCAAAGGAGGCGGGCCTGGCACCGGGAGGCCCAGATGCTGGGGCTGATTTTCATTCCGCATCTCCACACTCACTCTCCCCCAGGGACCAGAGAGGGCTCCCAAACTGCTGCTGAGTCTAGACTTGCTTTTCAAGACTCCTGGTACTTGGAGGGACGATGTACTGATGAACACTAAATGCCAATAGTCTTCTCACTGTGAGAGAAAAGAAGGTTGCTTGGAGCATAGCACTGAAAAGGAACATGAAGATATTCCAGTCGAGTAGGAGGAAAAAGACTGCATGGGTAGACAGCTGTGGGAGGACTGGAATGAAGCCACCCAGGGGAGCCAGGAAGAGAAAATGAGGTGGGTGCAGGTAGCTGGGCTGTTGGAACAGGGCCCTGTCTCTCTGTGTCATCGATCTGTCAGGGTTTATTCCCCTGGTTTCACCAGTCACTGTCCTTTCTAGGTAACACCTCCTTAATGTAAAGGCAAAGTTCCTTGCAGGATTGTGTAGCTTGTCCTTGATAGTCAGCTCTCTTTTAGTTTGTGTGTATGTGTGTATTGCCTGCATGGATGTAAGTGCACCCATGTCGTGCAAAGGAGGTCAGAAGAGGGCGTCGGATTCCCTGGAACTGGAGTTAGAGATGGTTGTTAGGCACCATGTGGATGCTGAGAATCAAACCCAGGTCCTCTGCAAGAGCAGCTGGTGTTCTTAACCACTGAGCCATCTCTCCAGCCCCAATAGTCAGCTCTTCACCTCGTTAAAAGAAGTGATACAGATATATGAAGGGACTCAAGAAAAATCACTGAGACTGAGAATGCAGTTCAGTTGGTACAGTGCTTGCCTAGCACACAAGAAGCCCTTGGGTTCACACCCCAGCATCACATAAAACCAGTTGTGGTGGCATACTACTATAGTACCAACACTTAGGATATAGGCAGAAGGATCCAAAATAAAGGTCATCCTTAAATGGGGCATGGTGACACATGCCTTTAACCCTAGCACTCAGGAGGCAGAGGCAGGTGGATCTCTGTGAGATTCAGGCCATCCTGGTCTACACAGTGAGTTCCAGGCCATCTGGGGCTACAAGGAGACCCTGTCTCAATAAACAAAACACAACAAACACCCCCCCCAACAAAAACAAAACAAAATCCACACAAACATACACATACACAAAAAACCCTACTAGCTCAGGCCTGTAATCATGGCACCACAATGGAGGTTGAGGCAGGAGGATTGCCATGAGTTCCAGGACAGCCTGGGCTACACAGTGTATTTCAAGTCAACCTAGGACACAGAGTGAGACCTCGTCTCAAAAAAACATAAAATATGCTGGTGGAACACAATCTTTAATCCCAGCACTCAGGAAGCAGCGGCAGGCATAGTTCTGTGAGATCTAGGCCAGCCTGGTCTATATAGTGAGTTCCAGACCAGATGTGACTACAGGGAGACCCTGTTTCAAAAAGCCAAACAACACCAACACCAACAAAAACAAAACCAACCACCCAAACAAACCAACAAACAAAAACAACCCAACATAAAATAAAGGGGCTCTGTAGTTAAGAGCACTTCCCAACACCCACATGATGACTAAGAATGAAGAACTGTTTTAATCCCAGTTCCAAGGAAATCTGATGCCTTTTTTGACCTTCATGTGTATTGCACACACAGATGCTCTTAAATAAGTGCAGGCAATACCTGCTGGGGACCCCCATTTGGCAGAAGATGGATGGCAATGGATAGAGCACCAATGGCCTTGGGCACCTCAGTTTTACTCTACAATAGATCTCTTGAACTTATTCTTCTTAGCTAACTGAAATTTTATGGGGCTAAATTACTGTTACTACTGTATTTTTTTTTTTTACATTTATATCTCAAATTTGAAATTTGTTCCAGATACCTGACAAGAAACATCTTAAGGGAAGAAGGGTTTGTTTTAGCTCACAGTTGGAGAGGGCACAGTCCATCATGGCGGAAGAGGCATGCAGAGTTGATGGCAGCAGGTGTGTGGCTGGGATTCCTTATATCATGGACCAGGAAGCTGAGGAGGGGCATGGTGCAGCAGGCTTTTTCCCACTCTCGTTCAATCTGGTTCTCAGCCCATGTTCAGAATGGGTCTTCCTTCCTCAGTTGAAGCTCTCTGAAAATGCCTTCACTGACTTATCCAGAGATGTGATTCTGAGGTAATTCTAAATGTAGTCAGAGTGACAATGAAGATTAGCAATCATGTATAGTATAAGGGAACACTCACATGCTAACAATATTTTATTTATTTTTATTTTATGCGTATGAGTGCTTTGCCTGCATGTATGTAAGTGCATCACATGCATGCAATGCTCTGAGACCAGAAGAGGGCATCAGTTCCCCTGGAACTGGAGTTACAGGATAGTAGTCAGCTGCCATTCAGGTGCTAGGAATTGAACTCAGGTTCTCTGTAAGAGCAGCGGTGCTGAGCCATCTCTCCAGTCCCAAGTCTCTTACTTTATTTCGCCATATATGGAGTGAGTTATTTATTGGTGACATATAGAGAGGAAATCATCCTTAACTGCTGAGTTACAACATTTCATAAATACTAACTTACTCTGTATCCTAGTATCAGCAACATCTTCAAATTAAACCAGCATGGGCTCAGACCAGCCAGAAAAGATGCTGTCTGCCAACCAGTGATACAGGGAGTCTGTGCAGATCAAGTCCTGCCCTGAAGCTAGTTCTGCTTCTCTATTCTGTTTCAATGATTTGTCTATTCCTATGCCAGGATCATATTGTTCTAATTTCACAGGCCTTTGGAGTATTTTCGTGTCTGAGAACATTTGGTTTTTTATTTTTTTGCTCTCTTGGCTATTCTTGGACACTTATTCTTACATTTGAACTTAAAGTTCTGTTTATCCAGCTCTAAAATGTTATGTTCTTTTTGTATAAATTGTAAAGTTATATGTATTTTGAAGGATGTTACAAAAGTCTTTTCTTACTACTTAAGTCTCCCATTTATCTTAGTAATAAAAGCTTTGACTGGGCACATAGCATTTCAGAATAAACGTTTATTTCCCAGCCTGCTTTGCAGATTCTGGTGGCCACATGACTAAGTTCTAGCCAGTGAGATGTGATAGAATTGCTATGCACAGCTTCCAGATCCTGCTGTGGTATTGCTACCCTGCCCTGAACAGCTGCCCCTTCCCTTCTTGGCTCTCTCTCAGCTGCATCGTTCTCCAAAGATTGCAATAGGGCAACTCACATCCAATTACTAGCTGGTCCAGTTCCTTCCTGTTAGTTTGTTTTTAAGAGAGGGCCTCTCTCTGAACATGGAGCTCACTGATTCTGCCGAACATGGAGCTCACTGATTCTGCTAGACCACCTGGCCAGTGAGTCTCGGGGATCCTCCGAACAATGGAGCCAAAACTGACCTGGAAGCCACCTCCTCTGAAGGCATCCCTAGACAAATACATTTTTTTTTTTTTTTTTTGTCTTTTTGAGACAGGATCTCTCTGTAGGCCCAGCTGTCCTAGAATTCCCTACGTAGACCAGGCTGGCCTTGAACTCACAGAGATCCGCCTGCCTCTGCCTCCCGAGTGCTGGGATCAAATACAATTTCTTACTACGTGCAAAATATGGATCCTTAAGTTTACAGACAAGTATCCCAGTCACCATCAAAGAAGCTTCTTTTTCAACATACAGAGATGTGATAGCCTTAGGGTTCTAAGATTTATGAACTCTCCAGCCATGTATATTTGGCTAGGTTTACAGTACAACACATGCATTTCCTCACATTTAGACTCTAAGTTCAATTAGGTAGCTGTTGATTATCCCCAAGATAAAAGCGCCACTACTGCACCAATGTTGTTTGCTGTGCTGGTCACTGATGTACCTTTTAGGCCTTGAAGCTGGGGTTGGACCATCGATTGATGTTCTCCCTTAGCAGCTTGTGTAGTACTTTCCATCCCCCTAGTGTTGGGTCATTGAGGAGTTGGTGGAGGGAGCAGGGTGGGGTGGGGGGTGGATATGATCTAAATACATTGTTCCATGTATGAAATTACTAAACAAATATATAAAACAAACAAAAGTGAGACTATCCTGAAAAACTTTAGAAAGAGCCCATTATAGTACACAATGAGCTATTTGGTCTTTTTAAAAAAATTATCATTTTTTTAATTTTATGTCTATGAGTGTATTGCCTGCATGTATGTAAGCGCACTGGTATAGCGCAATACCACTGGAGGCCAGAAGAGGGCGTTGGATCCCCTGGAACTGAAGTAACGGTCGTTAGCTGCCATGTGGGTGCTGGGAATTGAACCTGGGTCCTCTGGAAGAGCAGTCTGTGCTCTTAACTGCCGAGTCATCTCTCCAGCCCTTATTTGGTCTTTCAATGCAACTCAAAAGCTTACATAGTCTAGATATTATGGTAACTACATTATGTGCTGTATTGGAAATTGAGAGAGAATGTGATAGTATATTCCATGTCAATATAGCCAACATTTGTTTTTCATTCCACATGTCCAGCATGTTCCACATAACTCCCCCAGGACCCAGCTCAATGAGAACTTTCCATGGTGGTGACTTCAGGGGAGACCAGGAAGAATTCTCATCCACTTGGAAGCGCCATGCACCAGCTGTCATGTGGTTGATTTGTTTTTGTTTTTTCTGTCTGACTGCCCCTTGATTAGACCTAGTTTTGAGGTATGAGCTGCAAAGGGGCTGGAGAGTATGGTCCTCCCATATTCTCTGCGGAGAGGAAAAGTAGACAGAAGCAAAGAGAAGATACATCTCCTGCCTTTACTCAACTTACACTTCCCAGACATTTCAGTTTATGGTAGTGTCTTTTATCCATTCGTTTTTAAACTGCTAAGAACAGATACTACACTTGATCTTAGCCAGAAGGCCAAGAAGCGATTATCCATTCATTTTTAATTTTTAATTTCTTTTTGAAGCAGGGTCTCATGTAGCCCAGACTAGCCTTGAACTGGATATACAGCTGAGGATGACCTTGAACTCCTAATCTTCCTACCTCTATCTCTCAAGTGCTAGGATTACACCCATATAACAGCACACCTGCCTGGCTGTTGTTCCCTAATTCTTTAAAATGATGGTATAAAGCATATAATAAAGTTTAGATCAAAGTTGTTCATGCAAACAATATTACAGTTGAGGTTTATATTCCTGACAAAGGTCAGATCACAATAACAATGCTGATAAAAGAAACTATTGCGCATTTGCTATCGGTCAAGAACTTCTAGACCCAACAGAAAGAAAAGAACAACAAAAAAAAGGACTTTCACCTCAACTACCTCCTGTTGTGAAATAGTTCCCAGTGTTGTCTGACATTTATAGATAAGAAAATGAGGCTCAGAGGGCTTGAACCATTGGCTGGAAGTCCTGGGAACCAACAGGACCAGGACACCAAGCCCAAGTATTTTCCATGATGGTGCAGCTGTGAATTACTTGCTCTATAAACAAAGCTAAGATTCAGAGCCTCTGAAGCCCTTCATGGTGATAAAATGCTGCTCTCATTCATGTCAGTGCTGGAAAGCTTCTGAGAAATTATCCACTATGGTTCTTTCTATTTTCTTGAAGAACTATGTGTCAAGTCACGTACTGACTTAGGAATTTTTATTTTTGGTCTTTTTGGGACAGGGTCTTCCTGTAGCCCCAGTTGACCTGAACTTACTATGTAGACCAGCCTGGCCTTGAACTCACAGAGATCCGCTTACCTCTCTGTGAGTTCAAAGGGGATCAAAGGGGTGCATCACCGCACCTGACTGATTTAGAAACTCTTTTTCCTTCTAATACCCCATCTCAGTGTGCATGGTCCATGTCTTTAGCATAGATTTTCTTTTTTTTCTTTTTTTGCTAAGATTTATTTTTATTTTGTGTGTATGCGTGAGTGCCCATATGCATGCCTGTGTGAGAATGCCTGGTGTCTGTGGTGGTCAGAAGGGGCATTGGATGCCTTGGAACTGGGACCACAGTATGGTGAGCCACCATGTAGGTTCTGAGAACCAAACTAGCTAGTATCCTCTGCAAGAGCAACCAATGTGCTTAATTCCTGAGCCATCACTCCAGCCCTCAGCTTTGTTTTTGTTTTGTTTTGATCCTCTATTAGCTACAGCTGGTCTGGAACTCATTATGTAAACCAGGCTGCCAGCTGGCTTTGATCTCACAGAGATCCACCTGCCTCTGCCTCCAAAGTGCTGGGATTAAAGATGTGTGCTGCCACACCTAGCCAGATTTGCTTTTTATAGTCTCTCAGGACCTAGATTGTTTTCAGAAAAATTCTGAGCCCCTTCTGGGGCTTGTCATCAAAATGAGGCTACTGTATCCAAGTTCCAGACAGCAAGACGGCATGCAGGCTGTGAATTTCAAAACATTAATGAGGACTGGAGAGATGGCTCAGTGGGTAAGAGCATTGGCCGCTCTTGCAGAGGACCCAGGCTCAATTCTCAGCACCAACTGTCTGTAACTACAGTTCCAGGGGATTTGACACCCTCTACTGACCTCCTCAGGCATTGAACAACACAGGTGCACTACCTACATGCAGGCATTACACTCACACACACAAAAAACAAATAATATCAAAAAATTTTTAAATTAATGGGAACAGGAAGAAGGAAAGGAAATGGCATTGCAGGAGAAAATGGCATAGCAGGAGAGACGATGGGATAGAAGAAGGGAATTTAATCAGCCACAGATTTAAAAATTATCCCATCTCTGTGACAAAATATGTGAGAAAAACCAACGTGAAGGAGGAAAGGTTCTTTTGGCTCCTGATTTTGGAGGTTTTAGCCTGTGGTGGCACGCCCTGTCACTAGGGGCCATGGTGAAGCAGAGCAGCATGGGCTAAGTGCAAGGGAGCTGGAAGGCAAGGGAGGGAGCTGACCTCTGAGAAAGCCCTGTCTCCTAAAGGCTCCACTGCCTCCCAGCAGTGCCAGAGGCTGGTGACCAAGCCCTGTAACATGTGCCTTTGGGGGCCGTTTAAGATACCATCAGAGGACAGACTGATGTTCACCTTTTCCTTTTTTTTTTTTCTCTCTCAGTGCCTTCTTTTTGACAAATGAAGCTTTGAGAGGGAAATCGCAGAAAGCTTGTCAGTGAATAGAGTGAGTGCTGAAAAGTGAGGGTGATTCTTTTGTGAAAGAATGATAAAATACTAGGACTGAGGGGGCATGCCAGGACTGATTCAGGGGGAATGTTGTGACTGGGAGGGAATGCTGGGGAGGATGCTGGGTCTCAGGGGGATGCTAGGATTCAGGGCATGTGGTCCACATACATACATACATGCAGGCACTTATACATATAAAATTTAAAAAATCTGTAAAACTTCACAGAGATCAGCCTGCAGATTCTGCCTCTGGAATGCTGGGATTAAAGGCATACACTAGGGAAAAAAAAAAAATGGCAGCACAATGGATGTTGATATCCCCAGCTGCACCTACGTTTTGAAGTGAAAAAGTGGAATGCAGGAGCCCTCTGGGCCTGGGACAGTGTAACTGATAACTGTGCCATCTGCAGGAACCACATTATGGATCTTTGAAAAGAATGTCAACCTAACCAGACACTCACTACTTCCAAAGAGTATACTGTGCACGGGGGAGTCTATAACCATGTTTTTTACTTCCACTCCATCTCTCCCTGGTCCAGAATGGTGTCAGGCCTGTTGGACAAAAGTGGAAATTCCAAAAGTAGGGGCATTAGAGAAAGAACCCTCCCGTCAAGCTTACACGCTTTGTTACTCATTCAGTGACTTGCCTTCCTGTTAATTATTAGATTGAACCATGTCTTTTCTCATTTGTTTTCAGTTTGCTGTTTCACGGCCATTTTCTATTTTGTGTTAAATAAAATGCAGTTGAAGTCTTAAAAAAAAAAAGGCACACACTACTGGCAAAATAAAAAAATCTTAAATATTTTATTTATTATTATTTGTGTATGAGTGTACTGTCTGCATCTAGGTAGGTGCACCCATGTTATGCAATGCCCACAGGCATCAGATCCCCTGGAACTGGAGTAACTGGAGTTACTGGTTGTTAGCCACCATGTGGGTGCTGGGAATTGAACCCAGGTCCTCAGCAAGAGCAGCCAATGCTCATAACTGCTAAGCCATCTCTCAACCCCACAAAATAAATACGTTTTAAAAATATGATTTTAAAAATAGACTCTGCTATCGGGGCATGGTGGTACATGCCTTTAATCCCAGCACTGCAGAGGCAGAAGCAGGTTGATCTCTGTGTTTGAGGTCAGCTTGGTCTGCATAATGAGTTCCAACATAGCCAGGGATACAGGAGATCAAGTTTCAGTAAACAAACAAACAAACAAACAGACTCTGCTGAAGATACTAACCCTTTCATCAAGGAGCCCTAAACTAAGTTTGACACACTGGGGACAAAGGATAAAGAGATGTCTTCATTTAATGATTGCTTCAAGCCTTTAAAACTTTTCATTTCTCTAATCTCTAAAGAAAGAAATTACAGACTATGTCCAATGGGTTCCTTTTTTCCCAAGATCTGCAGTTTCCTTAGAACGAAATTGGAAAAACATTATTGGTGAAGAGTTAGGAAGCTGTGTTGAATGTATGCCTAGTCAATAACCAAATCTGAGAACTGGCTTATTTGTAGAGAAACATCCCTATTGGAATCTGGTGCTGGTGGTGCGTTTCTGTAATCTCAGTACTCAGGAGCTTGGAGCAGAATTACTATGAGTTCCAGGTTGGTATGAACTACAGTATAAGTAACAAGCCAGCCTGAGCTACAGAGTGAGACCCTGTCTCAAAACAAACAAACAAACAAACAAGGGCTGGTGAGATGGTTCAGCGGATAAAGGTGTTTGCTGCCAACCCTGATGACATGAGCCCTGGGACCCATGTGGTGTGAGAGAACCAATTTCCTCAAGTTGTCCTCTGCATGTGCGTACACACACACACACACACACACACACACACACACATAATAAAGCAAATAAATAAATGTAATTTCAAAAATGAAGACCCCCCCAATTCCTTTTTCTATTTCTTTCCCTGATAATAGAGGAGGATGGGAGAGGATCTCAGTTGAAGGTTATTATGATTGGGTAAACTGAGGTACACAGTAACTGGACTCAGACTTGGCTAACTGTCCTTAGGCCAGCCCAGGGCTATAAGGCCACTGTTGAGCTGTTCTTTCCCAGGCCTCTTTCCCCCTGGGCTGGGCTGCCCCATCCTGACAAACAGGATGCCAGGGGGAAACTCTCTTGCAGTCCTTTGCTCAACTGCTTATGGACAATTGCTAACTTTATTGCTTTGTGCTGGGTCCTTGAGATGGTCCCACATGAATGCAAGGCTCTCCTGTGCTGGTTAGGAAGGTATGATATGGCCAGCCATGAGGTAACACAGTACATGTGATTACCTGGCTGGATGAGAGTCAGGGTCATGTTACTCTTCCTGGGAGCTCCTCCCTGAAGTCTCTGCTTTTAACCCTCATCTTGTGCTTCATCAGGCACTCCTGTTGTGGAATTTCCCAATCCCACAAGCCACAGTTAGCAGGCATTTTCTTTCTTTTAGAGGGGAGGAGATGTGCCCCGGGTTTTTCTCTCCTGGTTAACTCCTGCAGTAAGGCTGGCCCAAATGAAGAGACTTCCTAGAGCCATGGGTAGTGAATTTCTTCAGTAGCCTCTGGCTCCACCTAAGGTTATCTCAATTAATTGCAACTCTGATGTCAATAATGCAAAAAGGTGGAAGTCGCTTGTTTTTTCTCCACAGCCTCCAAATTTGTCTTTTGCTTATACAGGCCATGAGTTCCCATTGCTGAAGACAAAATAACTAGGTTCTCCATGGAGGCACTGGCAAGGACCTTTTTGGAGCAGTCTAAAAAAAGAAGCCTGTTTTTTGAGAACAGCTAAAAGAGGAAGACATGGTGGTAATCCAAGTTCTTGTTCTAAAGAGCTAGTGTATGGTCAGAAGTTTAACATTTAGAATTTCAAGGTGTACAAAACTCTGAAAGTAGTTATTTAAATATACCTCAAGGGGGGCTGGAGAGATGGCTCAGTGGTTAAGAGCACTGACTGCTCTTGCAGAGGACCTGGGTTCGATTTCTAGCACCCACATGGCTGCTACGAACCGTCCTTAACTCCAGTTCCAGGGGAATCCAAAGTCCTCTTCTGACTGCCATGGCATTGCACGACATGGTGCACTCACATACATGCAGGCACTACACTCATACACATAAAATAAAAATAATAAAGAAAATATTTAAATGAACCTCAAGAAGTTAGGCACAGAAGCTGAGCATGGTGGTGCATGCTTGTGATCCCAGCATGGGAGAAGTAAGTAGAGGCAGGAGGGTCACGAGTTCAAGGTCATCCTACACCACATAGTTTAGTTCCAAGCCAGCCTGGGCTACAGGAGACCCTCCTAAAAAGTGCCCCACCCCCAGAAAAGCAGTAAGTGCTCCTAACCACTGAACCATCTATGCCCCCCCCAAAATAGATTTTTGGGCACTGATAATGTTAAAGAAAATATCTTGCCTAGCATATGTGCATATACATAGAAAAATAAGAAAATGGTTTCTGCAATTATTTTCTTGTTTGTAGAACTTCTACAGTGAGACAGTATCATTTTCATAACCAGAAAAACTTTTATGTATTAATATTACAAAGAATTTACATCTAACATCAATATAATGAAAATTAACCAAAGCAATGAGACTTAAACATAATAAATGTGTATTTGAGGTGTGAATGCTCTGGTCTTTGAAAAGGCGAAATATATTTGTAGCAAAACAACAGCAATCAAATACAAGCATCTAAGGCTTTTTGTGTGTACGCTTTTGTGACATGGGTCCTTTTCCTAGCTTATGGTTCTCTTTCTCTCTCTCTCCCGTTCTTTGAGACAGTGTCTCTGTATAACCCCAACCAGCCTGGTCCTGTGTAGACCAGGATGGTCTCAATCTCAGAGATCTGTGTGCCTCTGCCTCCTGAGTGGTGCTGGGATTAAAGGCTTGTGCTACCACTCCCAACAGGCTTATGCTGTTTCTGTGAGGCCACTGATACATATTCTCCATCACTGTTTACTAAATTTCCATAATTCCTGGTTGGAAAAAATCAGTTAAAAATCATGATAGAGAATTAAGTTTTCTTGTCACTATCAACCACTCTTTTGGGTTAAAAAAAAATTCAGGGATAGGCTTCGTGGCCTAAAATAAACCTCTAGGGCCAAAGATTAAGCGGAGTCCGGGCTCAGCTTTTCAGTCAGAATGATGCTGAATGGCCTTCGTAGGGTTACAGTGGACACAGAAGTGGAAAGAGAACAGAAAAGCCAGATAGGTAGCTCATGACCAGCCAGAGCCACTGGGCGAATTCAGCACCGTCTAAGACAGGAACATACAAAGTAGCACTTATAGTCTAAGATTTTAAGTTAGCATCTCAACAACATGGCCCCAAAGAATCTGGAATCCTATCTTTAAAAGCACCCAAAGCCCTTTTCTACCTTGAAGCGGCAAAGCTGAGGAGCCCATGGTGTGTAGCAGTGAATTCCATGCTTTAGTTCAGAATTGCACTCTTTACCTCTGGGTTCCAGACAGTCTGGAACCCCACAGTAAGCCTCTTTTCCTGGGTGGCAGCTGGGCATAGAGAAAAGAGAACTTTAAAGCACAAAAGCATTTGACAAATACAAGGGCTTATTATCTTTCTTCCCCAACTATGGAGCAGTCAAGAAAAATTAACCCTCTCATTTGTTAACCTCAGTAACAGGTTTTAACTGATCTGTAGCCATGGATGGCACAGATAATTGCACTAATTAGTTTGGTATGGAGGGAGGACAGGACAGGAGCATTTGAGCTCAAGTAATTAAGCTTTTATTGAAGGAGGTGGAGGGGAGGAGGAGAGGTGGGGAAAAGGAAGAATGAGCAGGAGAGACGCAGGAGAGGAGGAAGGCAGGAAGAGGAGGGGAGAGGAGTAAGGTGAACAGGAAAAAGGAGGAGGAGGAAAAGAGGAAGGAAGGAGGGGAGGAGGGAAGAAAAGGGGAAGGAGAGGAGGAGGAAAAACAGCCACCTTACAGATTTGACATATAAGCATCAGATTCTATTGCCAGAGCTCTTGGGCCACTGTGAGTACTTAGGGCAGGATTGGAAAGAGAAAGCCTAAAGGCTGAATGGGGTTAATAAGAGTGAAGTTCCTATTGGCTGTTGATGACAGCCACTTGTGTGTGTGTGTGTATCCCCAAAGTGAAAGCTAGCAAAGAGCAATGGGGTCTTCAGATCTCCCTAGTATGGAAGCCTCTGAGGAGTTATTTCCGAGCTGGCTTGCTTATACCTTGTTGGCAGTCAAGTCACTCCTTAGTTGGAAGTGATGGTTCGGTTATTCCGTTGCTCTTTCCCTGTGGGGTTCTAAATTTAAAACGTGAATGCAAACTCCCCGGCATGCCAGAGGGTTGCTAGGATTTGTGCCCCATTTAGAAGTAGAGACAGATAATTATACCAGGAAGAAAGCTGTTTTCTTCAACAATATGCATCAAATCCTGTTGTTTCTTTTCCTTTTTCGGAAAATGGCAAACACAGGGAAAGAAAGAGGAGTTCTCAACCAAGGGTACCAGAATTTTACAGACACGCAGGAAGTGACTTTCCAAGTCTAGCTTATACCTGTCATTTCGTGGGCTTGACTGCGTGCCCAAGAAAGTGAGGCAACGCTCACACCGAAGACAATTCTAGTTGCCGGAAAGCTGTTCTCATCCATTCCACGTTGGTGCCTAGGTGCTGTGATTTTAAGCTCGAGCCCTTTGAAATGCTAAGAGGAAAGCCAACCGTCTTTAAGGAAAAGGTTGTCGCTGTCTGCAGATTGCACTTTTTTTTTTGTTGTTGTTTTTTTTTTGAGACAGGGTCTCCCAATTCAAGCTGTGTGCCACCATGCCCAACCCAGACTGCAGACTTTGAGAAACAAAGTGAGGGCTAGTGATACAGCTCACTGCTACCTTCCACGTTCACATGTTTGGTCCCCACTACTCAAAACAGACAAAAAAAAAACAAAAACGTGAAATGCTGGAGCTATGTGTTATGTGATTTATCCGTTATCTGCCTATCCATCCATCTCTCTTCTCAATCTATCTTCTATCATCCAATCTATCATCTATCTATCTATCTATCTATCTATCTATCTATCATTTATCTATCTATGAATCATCTATCTATCATCTATCTATATCTACCTACCTACCTACCTACCTATCATCAATCAATCATATGTGCTGGGCATTGAACCCAAGGCCTTGTAAATCTTGTTTATACCAAACAGTGCTCACCATGGAACTACATCCCCAACCTTTGAGAATTATTTTTAGAGGTAGGATATAGTGTCAGATTCACTGCTATATCTTAAGACTTTTAAAGATTTTCAAATAAGGGGCTGGAGAGATGGCTCAGTGGTTAAGAGCACTGACTGCTCTTGCAGAGGACCCGGGTTCGATTCCCAGGACCCACATGGCGGCTGCAAACCGTCCTTAACTCCAGTTCCAGGGGAATCTGAAGCCCTCTTCTGACCTCCGCAGCATTGCACAACACAGGTGCACTCACATGCATGCAGGCAATATACTCATACACATAAAATAAAAATAATAAAACATAAAAGATTTTCAAATAAGTAATAAACTAAGTCTTTGAAATATGGATGACTCGTTCTAAAACACTTAAATAGGGACTTTGAATTGTTCTGGTGCATCTGAAAGATGTTTCTGATACATTAAACTAATACTACAGTACCACTCCTGGGGTCAGTGACCTGGTTTTGGATTTGTTAATTCTTTATATATATGTATTCTGAACACCTCCTAGGGCTGACATTCTTTGCACCAAATATAAGTAAACCGATTACAGATGAATTCTGGTGTTCATTCCTCAGTGTAGTGAGTGCGCTGACCCTGGAGCCAAGCTGCAGGGGTTACCCAGCCTGATCACCATGAGTAGATTTCTCTTTATTTTTAAATTGTTTAAAAAATTATTCTTTGAAAATTTCACACATGTATACAATATATCTTGAGCTTATCCATCATTCCTCCTTCTCTGATCCCCCTGGAATTTCTCCAACATATCTCCATTCCAACTTTATGTCCTTTTAAAAACTTATGTGTATGAATGTTTTGCCTACATGTAGGTGCATCACCTGCATACAATGCCCAAGGCCAGAAAGTATCAGATACCCTGGAACTGGAGTTACTGATGATTTTTAGCCATGATGTGGGTGCTGGGGACCGAACCCAGGGTCCTCTGCAAAAGCAGCCAGTGTCCTTAACTACTGAGTCATCTCTCCAGTCTCCTTCCCCACCCATTTTTAAAATGGCCCATTAAGCCCAATTAGTGCTGCCTATATGCACAGGGATGTGGGGTAATCCATCCACTAGGGCATGGGCAACTTACCAGTGGCCTCTCCAAAAGACAATGACTCTTCCTCACCCCATTAATTTATTTTTATTTTTGATTGTGTGTATACGTGTCTGTGTCTATCTGCAAGGGAGTGCAGGAAGAAGCCAGAGTGTCAGATCCCCCAGGAGCTGGAGTTACAAGCAGTTGGTTGGAAGCCACCTTACATGGTTGCTGGGACTTGAACTCAGGGGTTCTTTGGAAGAGCAGTGCATGTTCTTAACCAATGAGCCATCTCTAGCCCATTATTATTTTTTATGGTCTTTTTCTGAGACAGTGTCTCCCTGTAGCCTCAGCTGGCCTAGAATGCACTATATAGACCAGGCTGGCCTTGAACTCACAGAGATCCACCTGCCTCTGCCTCCAGAAAGGTGTGCTGCCACTATGCTTGGCTATTTTTTAAATTAAAAAAAAAATTTTTTTTTGATGTGTCTGTGTCCATTTACATGCCACTGCACAAGGGTGTAGTTCAGAACAGCTTGCGGGAGTCAGTTCTCTCCTTCCACCATGTGGGTCTCAGAAATTGAGCTCATGTAAGGCACGGTGGCAGACATCTTTGCCCACTGAGCCATCTCCTGGCCCTTGAGTAAATCGATTTTCCTGTACCCCAGTTTTCTCCCTTGAAGAGTAGTAAGGAATAACACCTACCTCATCAAAGTTAAATGGGTTCAGACATTTTGTAAAGCACATGGTATTTGATAAATTTTGCTATTTA
Source organism: Nannospalax galili (assembly GCF_000622305.1). Classification (NCBI taxonomy): domain Eukaryota; kingdom Metazoa; phylum Chordata; class Mammalia; order Rodentia; family Spalacidae; genus Nannospalax; species Nannospalax galili. The sequence continues at coordinate 6,660,896 of NW_008360332.1, forward strand.
GAGGAAAGCAATGTAGAGGCACAGGTACAGAGACAAAGGAAACAGCATAAGAGGGAACATTTCTTGGAGAAGAGTTCATCAGGTAGCTGGAGAAGATCCAGGCCAAGCAAATGGTTTAAGACTGAGCAGACTTACGTGATGGTGAGACAAAGGACAGGTTTCTGGGCTGATGGTGATTACCTGACACAGAAAGTTTAGAAGACAGAGTAGAGATGTAAGCCACGAAAGTGTACCACCGTGTTGTGCAGTGCCAGCAGAGGCCAGAAGAGGACATCAGATTCCCTGGAAACGGGAGTTAGGGAGCTGTTAGCCACTGGGAATTGAACCTGGGTCCCCACCAAGGGCAGCCAGTGATCTTAACCACTAAGCCACCTCGCTAGCCTCTTTTTAAAAAAAAATTTATTTTTATTTTATGTGTATATTGCCTGCATGTACGTGAGTGCACCCGTGTCGTGCAATGCCACAGAGGGCAGAAGAGGGCTTCGGATTCCCCTAGAACTGGAGTTTAGGATGGTTTGCAGCTGCCATGTGGGTGCTGGGAATTGAACCTCTGTCCTCTGTAAGAGCAGTCAGCGCTCTTAACCACTGAGCCATCTCTCCAGCCCCTTAACTGATTTTTTTTAAAGAAAAACCATATGGTGGTTCCAGGGGAATCTGAAGCCCTCTTCTGCCCTCTGAAGCATTGCACAACATGGGTGCACTCACATACATTCAGGCAATACACTCATACACATAAAATAAAAATAATAAATAAAACATAAAAAAAAAAAAAATCAGTTAAGAGGAAGCCAGATGTGGTGGTGCTTGCCTTTAAGGCAGAGACAAGGCAGAGCTCTATTAGTTGGAGTTCATCCTGGTCTATACAGTGAGTTCCAGGCCAGCCAGGGCTACACAATGAGACCTTGTCTAAAAAAAAAAAATCAGTTTTGACCAAAAATAACAGAAAGCTTGACTCAAACTGATTTAAATTGTCAAAAAGACTAATTGACCCATATAATAAAAAACAAGCCCATGGGTAAAGGGGAATGGCATTCTACCAAGACAAGTTTACTCTTAAGCCAGGCCCAAGGGATTCAACTTACTTTCAATACTTAGCATTTTACTGAGTGCCTAATGTGAGGCAGCCAGGGATTTTAAGTCAACAAATCAAAGATTGCATTTTCTAGCTGTCCCACATTCACCTGAGTGTTGCTGTATGCAAAGCATCAACAGAAGAGCTGAGCTGGGTAGGGCTGCTCAGAGAAAGCACAAGACACTGGGGGACGGGGCTGTAGTTCAGTATTACAGTATTTGCCTAGCATGGGCAAGGCTCTGGGTTTCATTCCCGGCACTGCAAAATAAACAAGATGCTCAGTTAAATTTGACATTTTTTTTTTTAATTTGACATTTTAGATGGGGTTTTTAAATGTATGCCTCACAATTACATATACTACAACACTGACTCAAATTAACTTGAGCACCCTGTATTTTTCTATGTTAAATTTTGGCGACTGTCATAGAAGTCTTATCTTCAGTACGTTTAATAAGGAAATTAATAAATACTCATAAGGAATATATGGTAAGTGCAGTCACATAATCACAGGAGGAAAAGACCTCCTCTAACTACAACAGAGTCAAAGGAAGAGATGACCACACAATTCCTGAAAAGTAACCTAGGCCAGAAGAGTGGACAAGTGCTTTAATTTTATTTTGAAGTCAGTGTCCTGAGTTGTGGTAGAAACCTCACTGGCTGTGTAGCCTTGGACAAATGTCTCAGGCTTTCATTATTATAAAAATGAGGGCACTGACATCTACCTTTTAAGACTGTTCAAGGAAGACAATATATGTGCAAGGCACCTGGACACAGGCGGTGCTGCCAAAGTCCCTACTTACTGGCACACAAGCAGGGTGCTTGTCACAGATACACATATCCATGTGTACAGCGATAATAGTATTGAATAAGTAATTTTATTTCCATGATCATCATCTATTTACACTGTACAAACACTGATGAAAAGCACCGACAAGTTCACAGTACATTACAATATATTTACTTTAAAAATATACTCCTTTATAAAAGGTTTGTAGAACATAGGTATGTCAATATGTGACAAAACTCTCAAAGCCTGTCACCAATTATGATAGCAAGAATGCTTCCAAGTACTGTCAGTTAAACAATCACAGGTCACCATTTGAGTCTTAAATACATACAAGGCTTTAAATAAGAAAATGAATTCTACAGAGGAAAGTCTTGAGGCAATACTTATTAGTTTGTTAACACAGATACTTCCATGGATATATTTGTCATAATAATCCACAAAATCAAATACTCCGACCAATAACACATTTCAACAAGTTTAGCAGTCCAGAAATGCTTGCCGTCTACTGTCTACTTTTTCTTCTTGGCTGGTTCTCCTGGCTCAACTCTGCGCTTTTTAGATGCATGTTCATCTTTTTCATCATCTTTAAACAGAAAAAAAAAAGTTTCAATCAGTAATTAAAAAAAAACAAACATGGAAAACACTAACATTTTATTAGCTTTATGCCAAGATAATTACTCTCACCAATTGTTTCTTTCAAAGCTTTTGTCAGTAAGAACTAAAGATTAATTTTTAGAAGCCTGATAATTAAACTGCATATGAAAACAGCAATTTTTTTTCCCCAATGGCAGCAATACAAAATTTGCAAACTGACTCTGTAGGGACACATTAATGTGGCTTAAAATAAGTCACTTTATTTCTACAAAAATCAGCTCTGTTCTGAAACAGCTACTCCAACTCTTCAGTGTGCATGCTACATGCATTTGAATATACTCTGCACTGTACAGAAATGGGCATTCTGTTTTCTTACAAAACCCAGCTCTGACTCTACCCACAGTGCTATTTAAGTGGCTATTAGCTGCCCTTTGCTTCTCATTTTTCTCCTTCCAAACCAACCTCTCTCCCCCAATCTGTCTCAACCCACCAAATCCTTAGGATCTGAGGTTAAAAAGCACAAGCAGAAGTTCTGGACTTCATAAACTGCTTTGCATAATCAGAAGTGTGTCCCCTTCACGTTATAGGAAAATGGAATGGAGGAAGACTACAGAAGAACCACACATATAACAGCATTTTGGGGCTGGAGAGATGGCTCAGTAGTTAAGAGCACTGGCTGCTCTTGCAGAGGACCTTGGTTTGGTCTCCACAACCCACTCGGTGGCTAACAACTGTCATAACTCCAATTCCAGGGGATCCAACATCCTCTTCTGACTTCCACCAGATTTGCATGACACAGGTGCACTTACGCACGTGTAGGCAATACACTCATACACATAAAAATGAAAGTATTTTAAAATAGCATCTTTATTTTCTTCCGAACTGTTACTAGTGTGTGTAGCCACAGAAAATTTCTAATTAATGAAAATTTTAAACTTGAAAAAGTAGACCTTTGTATTCTATTTTTAAAAACCCAATTAAGGGATTCAATAAAGCACAGAATAGGAGACTAGTTGCTAATTCATATCTCCCTAAATGTGTACTATCAAGAATTTCAGCCAAGTATGGTGGTGCATGCCTCCAAGTCCAGCACTCAGGAAGCTGAGATAGGACTGTTGTGAGTTTGAGGTCAGCCTGGGCTACACAGTAAGTATTGGCCAGTCAGCTATACACAACAAAACTGTCTCAACCAACTCCCTGCCCTATCACAAAGGAATTCCACATCCACAGAATAAGCATAGCTTCTGACCTCCCCAATTCCATGGTACTAGGGACAAATTCACAGCCTTATGAATTCTAGACAACCACCTACTAATACCTTCAGCCTTAATTTTATTTCCCTTCCCTTTTTCCATTCCCCTATGCAGCCTAGACTGACCTGAACTCCTAATTCTCCTGCCTCAACCCTCCTAGGTACTAGGATGACAATCATGAGCACCAGGACTGGCTTAACTATATTTTTCTTTATCAAGAAGCTAGACAGAAGGCTGGAGAGATGGTTCAGTGACTAAGAGCCGTTCTTGCAGAGGACCTGGGTTTGAGTCCTAGTGCCCACATGGTGGCTAACAACTGCCCATAACTCCAGTTCCAGGGAATCTGACGCCCTCTTCTGTCCTCTTCAGGCACTGCATGGCACAGGTACACTTGTATACATGCAACATAATGCACACACATAAAATACAAATAAAGCAAAAAATATTAAAAAAGGAAGATAGACATCTAACAGGTACCGTATAGTGATAAATAAAATATTTTCATGTTAAAAGATGCCTTCACATGAAAAAATTATGGAAATTGCTGACATCAAATTATAAAGTATTTGAAGTAAATTTATTTAAAATCTTAAGCCTTTCTTTTTGCCAAGGATATCACATTCTGATGATCTCACCTTGTTGATGTGGACACTTAGTATCAAGGGACTGGTTCAAGTGCAACCCCCACCCCCAGCGTAGGGATTATAGGCGTGAAGCCACCACAGCCACACTGAGTCTTTTGTTTTTAGCTAGATTTAATTACCACTAAGTATACCTTGAAACTATTTTAAGGAACAGTAACATAAAAATTGAAAGCTGTCACTTATTACACACAATACATTTCTGATACATGTTTCATTCATTACAATCTACTGACTACCATGAAACTACAAATGACTGAGGTTGAAAATGTCCTCTATTAACATGGAAAGGTATTATCTTAAAAGCTAATGCAGGGGGTGGAGAGATGGCTCAGTGGTAAAGAGCACTTGCTGCTCTTGCAGAAGACCCAGGTTTGAATCCCAGCACATATATGGTGGCTAACAACCTGTAACTCCAGTTCCAGGATCTGACACCCTTGTCTGACTTCTGCTGGCATTGCACAACATGATATACTTAAATATATGTAGGAAATACACTCATACACATAAAATAAAAAGTTAAAAAAATAAAAATAAAAAAAGCTAGTGCAGGAAAAATAAATATAAAAATGCTCATCGGCTTTATAGCCAGCATTTTTTTTTCTTTTACTATTTTTACTGTGTACACAGTACGCACACACTGGTGTAGAAACAAAATTTCTATTATGAAACTCGAATCACCCAGAGTAAACCACATTGACTTATCTTTGTGTATTTTCTAAATTAAAAAAGTAAAATAAAAATCATTAGCAATATTAGCTGTTTGTTAATAAAGCTATAAATATCCGAGTTTTACTCATCTACATTTCACAGTCACTAAACAAGAAACACCAATAAACAGCAAGAGACCAGAGTGGATTTATCCTTTCCCAGCTCCTCTAAATTCTGAAAGAAATAACAGACAAAAAAGACCAAAGGACAGAACATGGAAAGGCAAAATAAAAACAAGGCTAACTTGATTAATCTAAAATGTAATATAAGTGGGTAAAATTTCTGATACATGTTTTATTAATTACAACCAATAAGTTAAAAAAAATGTTGTCCGGCTGAGGAGATGGTTCAGTGGGAAAAGCATGTGCTATGCAAGCGTGAGGACCTGAGTTCAAATCCCCAGAGCCTATGTAAAAAGCCAGATGTGGTATCTCAGGCCTGTAAGCCCAGTGCTCCTATGCCAGGATGGGAGGTGGAGAGGAACTCCTAGGAGCTCAAGGCCAGCTGGCCTGGTGTATGCAGCAGAGAACAACAGACCTATCTCAAACAAGGTGGAAGGTGAGGACACCCTAGAGATTGTCCTGACCCCCACATGTAGGATGTGGCACATATGCTGCCTCCATTCCTGCCATGAAAAAGTCCCAGGCCAATTCCTATTTAGTGACTGCAAACATGGTACACAATGGTAAATTTCAAAATGAAATTGTTGGCTAGAGATTGGGCTCAGTTGGTAGAATGTTCACCTAGTACATGTGAAGTCCCAGGCTTGAACCACAGTACTACAGAACAGGTATGGTGGCTTATGGTGGCACAAGCTTTTAATCTCAGCACCTGGGAGGAGGACTACAAGTTCAAGGTCATCAGGCTACATAGCAAGTTTGAGACCCAATATCAAAAACAAAAGAGAGGGAAGCTATTTACTTATTACAAAGATTTATATTCAGTAGCCAATACTAAGCCAAAATTATTTGTCATGTGTGTGGAGGTCACAGGATGCCCTAAACTTCCTGTGAAACAAGGAAGAGGTCACTATATCCAGCATACATATGAGGTCCTCATGCTTGGGAGGGAAGCATTTTCCCAACTGAGCTATCTCCCTAGGCCCAGAATTACCTTTTATTTATTTAAAAAATATTTTATTTCTTAAAATTTTATGTATATGAATGTATTGCCTGTGTGTAGGTAAGTGCATCCGTACCATGCAATGCCCGAGAAGGATAGAAGAGGCCATTGGATCCTCTGGAACTGGAGTTATAGACAATTGTTAGCTGCCATGTGGGTGCTGGGATTCGAACCCGAGTCTTCTGCAAGAACAATCAGTGTTCTTAACCGATGAGTCCTCTCTCCAGCCCCAGAAGTACCTTTTAATCATATGCTCCAGCTTTAAGCCAGATCAGTCTTGGGTTTCCCTGCCTTTTGCCATTGCTGGCATTCACTTTCTTACCGAAGGCCATTGTGAGATCAAAAGGACAGGAAATCACCTATGTGCTATTTGTCCCTTGTAATTGAACTATAAAGCTAGAAAAAAAGACCATTCTTGCTTGTTTGCCTGGCATGTAACTCTGACCTTCATCAAAAGGGATAAAGATACAAGGGCACTAGACTACGGCAATCTAGATCATTTAGTTCCAGTGCTCAGAGAAGGGTGGTTACTTCTCTAACAGTGTGGCTTGGAAAATATGAAGACACCAAACCCAGCTTAATGAGGCACACATTCTATTTAAAGAGTTGAACCTGAAGTCCTATTCTGTCAGTTCTTAATTGTGACTTGAGATGAATTCTTTCATGTAGGACTATTTTCTCATCTGCAAGGACAGTAACCATGAATTGAGTCACTGCTGTATTGCATTGCTAGTAATAAATTAGAAACCTGTATGAAAGTGCTTACTGTGTAGCGTTTTCTAGTTTTATGACCTAGGACAAGTCATATAAACTCTCACCTCTACATTTTTGTACTGCACTTTGGTAAGGCTCTGTAAGGGCTACAGATGATTTATTCACAAGTATTTTTAATTAAAGCACTGTACAATAGGAGATGTTAAAATGACCCCTTCATTTAAGATTTTCAAAGAAATTATAGTGGCACATGCCTATAATACCAGCTCTAGGATGAAGACTGGACGAATTGGAAGTTCAAGGTCATCTTTAGCCAAATAGGATTCTGTCTTGGGGGGGGGCGGTATCTCCAAGAAGACTGATTTATAATACATGTTAGGAAATTAAAAAAAGAAAAAAGAAAAGCTAAATAGAATCAAATGTGGAAGAAAACTCCAACCAAGAGGCCCCCCCCCCCCGACCCCTTGGTCTTTTTGAGACAGGGTTTACTGGCCTGGAACTCAGTATGTAGACCAGGCTGGCTTCAATCTCACAGAGATCCACCTACCTCTGCTTCCTGAGTACTGGAAATAATGGCAGGTGCCATACCACCTCACCCCCTTCTCTTAAAATCTTTCTTGGGGGGGAGGAGGCTAATGGCCTTTGTATTTTTTTAGAGACAGGGTCTCCCTGTAGCCCCAGATGGTCTGGAACTTGCTATGTAGGCCAGGCAGGATCTCAGAGATCCTCCTGCTTCTGCCTCATTAGTGCTAAGATTAAAGGCATGGGCCAATACACCTGGCCCTTGATCAGAAATTTGTTTAACCAAAAAGGCAAATAATTTTTAAAGTGACAGTCCAAAATACTGAGCTCAATTTAACAGTTGCCCACTCAATACTTACAAAGTACTAGTACATTACAATACAGCAGGATCTTGTTGCTTGATGAACTCGTTTTCATAAAGCAGAAAGCCTTATGAAAAAACTACCACGTATACACAGTAAGTCCAATCAGAAACATTAGTACATACTAAATTTCTAATTGGCAATTGTCCTAGAAATTGTTTTCAAGTTAGTTTTTGTCACGATGTAGCCCTGGTTGTCCTAGAACTTGCTATGTAGACCAGCCTGATCTCACTCTCAGAGATCCACCCGCTTCTGCCCCAAGTGCTGGTGCCAGGATTAAAGGCCTGTGCCACCACACCTGGTCTTCTTTGAGTAGGATTTTGAAAGATAAATGAATTTATCAGACAAAGATGGAAGAAAGTACATCCCAGACTAGGGTGCAATATACATTAAAAGGCAGGGAACCATAAAATATCATGGTTTACTTAGCTCTGAATTTCAAGAAAAAAGCTAGAAACGGCCCTTATGATGGTGGTGAGAGAAACAGGGCCCATCACAGAAGATGCCAAGTTCTATTCTACTTGTGAAGGTTTTGGGGAAGCAAGCTATGCAATCAGATATGAATTTGAAAAACTCACCAGTAGCTGCAGTGTGAGACAATGGAGAGATGGGGTTAAGAGTTAACAGGTAGAGATTACTGTGGTGGTTCAAATGAGAGATAAAATTATGAGATTATGAACAAAGGCAAGAACATCGAACCATTACATCCGTGTTCCCACGCAGTGGGCTCAGCTGGCTTCATTTTGTCACTCTAATTATAGTTCTAAAGTACACCTGCTTTAGTATAAAACAAAGCCCTCAGCACTTCACAGCTGCAGTCACAAGAATTCATGAATTCTTGTTCTAAGAAAGCATCATAAATCACATCCTTACACCCGAGACCTGAGACTTCAGTGAAGGCACAACATGATCCTTCTCAACGTGGAGCAGACATACAAGCAATGCTAACTTAATGCAGTGGGACACCTGAGACAGCACAGTAAGAAGGGCTTATTCAGAAGAAGGGGTTCAGTAGAAGAAAATATAATGGGGTCAGATATGATCAAAGTACATTATATGCATGAAATTGTGAAATCTGGCTGGGTGTGGTGGTGAAGGCCTTTAATCCCCTCACTTGGGAGGCAGAGGCAGGTGGATTTCTGAGTTAAGGCCAACCTGGTCTTACATAGCAAGCTCCAAGTCAGCTGTGACTACAGGGAGGCTCTGTCTCAAAAAGACCCGCCCCCCAACCCCAAACAAAGCAGGGTCTCCAGTCTCCAAAGACCATCTAATCTAACCTGCCAATTCACACATCTATTTTGTTCATTGACTATTTTCTCCTTTTTGAGAATCAGGAAGGCCTAAAAATAATACTACCCTTCCTACCTGATTCCACCGTCTCCTCCCCTTCCGGTAGAAGCCTGGCTTTCTTAGCGTTCTGTGGGGCATCATCACCATTGTCCTCATATATGTTGGACCATTTTATTGCCATGTCCAGCTCCGGAGGCGGCGGTTTCTTCTCGGTAGTGTAGCTCTCTGGAGGTGGTACGTAGTTTGACTTCCAGATTTTGAATTCCTTTGGAGGCTGTTAAGTAAGCACATGGAGAAGCCCTGTGACGAACCGAGGCTCCGGCCGACATGGACATGAGAACATGCACCTCCCTGCCGTTCGCTCATCTTTCTGGCTGACTTTTTAAAACCCTTTAGGCTTAAAGACACATTTTTTTTTCCATCAACAGCACAACAATGTTAAAAGTCAAAGGGCTCCCTATGTAAATAAAGCTAATAACTTTTAGTTACCAAAGAAGAATCCAGTCTCAGATACTACGGCAAGGCTGACCCCTTCAGGAGGCTGCAGCAGACACTGTCTTGGAGGCAGCACCGCAGGCACTTCGGCGTCAAAGGGAAGGGGTGTCGGGGAGAAGCTGCAGCAGGGGGCGGGGAGTCACCACCGTTAGTCGTTGCCCGGGCTGGGGGCCCCGATCGCGGAGGGGCAGGGCTGGGCTTAACCCCGGGCTGGGGACCGGCCGGGCTCCCGGGGCGGGGGACACGCGGCATCCCGCGGGAGTGCGTGCGCTTGGGGGGCGGACGCCGGGCCCCGGGGTCGGGGGCCTCACCTCCTCGGGCGCCTTCACCACGTGCCTCTCCCAGTCGATCTGCTTGTTGAGCGGGTTGTAAAGGAAGGCAGGGCGCGTCACGCTCCGGAACAGCTCGTCCGGGCCGGGCAGCCGCTTCTCCGCCGGCTTCCCGAGGCCGCCCGCTGACGGCGCCGGGGCCGCGGACGGGCGCCGCGCCTCCTCCGGCTCGCTGCCCTCGTCCTCGCCCGACGAGTCGGAGCTACTGCTCCCGTAGGCCGCGAAGTAGCTCAATGGGTCCTTCTCCTCAGCTGCCATGACGACTGCGGGCCACTACTCCACTCGACCGGAAGCCGGAAGCGGCGGCGGGCCCCGCCCCTAGACCCGCAGATGATCCGCCTGCGCCCCTTAGAGGCGGCGCTGCGCTCCTACTCCTTGGCGGCGGGAAAGAGGTAAAACGGGTGGAAGCAGGGCGGGAAAATTCCCAGGAAGAAGTTTCTTTTGCTAATCCTTGGAAGCGGAAGCACTAGTTGCTACACTAGTGGACACAGCCAAATTCTCAGCTTTTAATTAAGGCATAAAACCCAGGCGTGGTGGTGCACGCCTGCAATCCCAGTCCGAGGCCGAACTGCTTCCAATCTGAGATCAGCGAGTATACACGAGGGGGTCCAGCTAGCGCTATGCAGGCGACAATTATTTCCAAACAGAAAGCAGGGTGTGGGAACGCAGGCCTCCGGCACGTGGGAAACTAACGCAGGAGGATAATCACAAATTCGAGTGTCTTCTGCATAGTGAGCTCCAGGCCAGCCTGGGCTACACAGACCCAGTCTCTAAAATTAAATTGTTTTTTTTTTCCGCTGTCACTCCACGGCAGGGGTTACCTGCCCAGAGGATTTCAATGCCTCCAACTGTTCCAATGCCTCCAACTGTTTCGGTGTACTTTGCTCATTGCTGTTAAAATTAGGACCTCTTAGGGAGGTGCCCTCCACCCCCCATCTTCTACCCCCTGCAAAAACAGAATCTTTTCCTGTCTGACCTTATTCAAGGGCACTCTGAACTTTCTCTGATGAAACTCCTCTTGGATCACATCTCACCCCTCCAGCGTCCTCCAAACCTGCCAGCTTCTCATTTTCAGCCTTTTATGCCTGCTTTTATGCCTTAGAGGTTGGGGCTTCCCAACATGTCTGTCAGCAACAGTAACGTTTTATAAGGGTTTTACAAAGTTGCATGCCGGCCCATCTCTTTCCTTGGCATTAACTTCAATCTTTCCCTGCAAAATCTCCACGGGCTTTTTCAACTTTCCACAGGGACTTCTTGCTGGGGCCTTAGTATTTCACTGAATGGAACAGCACCTTATCTTTCCATACAACTGGACTCTGTATTTGTGTTTCCTCTCTTAGCAAGTGACCAGTCATGTGACCTATCACCAGGGAAACGAAATCTTGGCTTCTATCTGGTGAAATGTAAGAATGACATCCAAATGAAGTTGGTATCAGTGTAACTATTTAGACATCAGTTAAGGATCCTGTTCCCTGTTCATTCTTTTTTTTTTTTTTTGTCTTTTTGAGACAGGGTCTCCCTGTAGCCCCAGCTGACCTGGAACTTGCTATGTAGACCTCCAACTCACAGGCAGGCCTCTACCTGCCTCTGCCTCCTGAGTCTTGGGATTAAAGTTGTGCGCCACCATGCCAAGCCTGTTCATTCATTTTTAACTTCCCTTTCCATCTAGTTCATATCCTCTCAAGTTCTATAGGACAGTGTTATGAGCTTCATGATGGAAGGAGTTAGACTATGCTTTGTTTGTGTTTTTATGCCCAGTGTGCATTTTGATGCCTGTCCATAGAGTAGATCAGTGAATACTGTTGGATTATAAAAATTCATAAGGAAACAGGTTTAGGTATTTCTAAAACTTTCTATCCAAGTATGCAGATTGACAGAGATGAAAAATGCTCCCCAAGTACAAAGTTTGGGAGTTGCCCAAACCATTCTTACACCAACAGCAAGTTCAGGGGCTCTTCAGTTACCCTCAGGTTTGATGATGTGATAAACTTACAGAACTCATAGAAAGCTGTTAAATTCATGGTTGTAGTTTACTACAGCAATAAAAAATACAGAATACAGAAAAGGCATGCTTTTAATCTCAGCACTGGGGTTACAGAGGCAGGCAGATCTCTGAGAGTATGAGGCCAGCCTGATGTACACAGTGAATTCCAGGCCACCACCAGCTACATAGGAAGACCCTGTCTCAAAAGAGAACACAGGAAAAAAAAAATCAGCTAAGGAAAGGCAGGCTCGGAGCAGAGTCCAGAAGAGCTGCACATTCTGAGGCTCCAGCTGTCCTTTGCAACCATGAGCTGGAGGAAATCTGTCCTCCCATGAGTCACTTCTCTTAGTGACAGTGAAGAGAAATGGACAGACAGGTAGGGCTGACCATCTGAAGGACAAGCTAGGAATCAGAAACAACAGAAATAATTTAAGGGAAGCTAAGCTTTGGGATGGAATGTCAACAATGGATAAATGAAAAAATGTGTCTGAAATGGGACATTTCATTCCTTAATCTTACTTTTCCTTATCTCCCACCATCTTCTCCATCTCTTTAAAACATAGTACTATTAAATCAGGTACTCAGCACAAAAGCTAGCAAGCCTTGCCATTCCAAGTTTAAAATACTCTCAAATTCAAACAATGATCAATTTTACCTTTACAACCCTCTTCTTTTGCATGGATGTAGTAGTCTTTTATTATGAAATGTTGTTCAAGATTTTTATTTGTCTGTGCATATGTGTGCAGGTGCCCACAGAGGCCAGAAAAGGGTGTCAGATCCCCTAGAGCTGGAGTTACAGGTGGCTGATGTGGGTGCTGGGAACCATGTTCTAGTCCTCCAGAAGAGCAGCAAGTATTCTTAATTGCTGAGCCATCTCTCCAACCCCAACTATCCATTTTTCTTAACATTTAATAATTAACAAATAAATTTCAACAGTTTCTAAGAATGAAACTGGAAAGGATATGGGGCTGGGGGGGTGTAGCTCAGCTGGCAGAATGCCTGCAGAGCAACACATAAACTGGGACTAGTGATGCATGCATGAAATCCCAACACTGAGGTAGAGGTCATATTTGGTCACAGATTAAGTTGGGTTTGAGGCTAGTTCAGGATCAGCTGAATGGGCAAGTAAAACAAGTGAACTTCCAGAAAATATAAAACAGCATCATGCTAATAAGATGGGAAAAAAATCTCTTAAAAGGAGATTAAAAAAAAAATCACTGGCATAAAAAAACACGGACTTAAAAAGCTGTTTATCAGATCCTCCTCCTTAGCATGTAGGTAGCACATCAGTCTCCTAAAAAATTTGTTTATGCTGAAATGTGGTGGCACACACCTGTAATCACAGCACTTAGGAAGCAGAAGCAGGAGGATGTCTGAGTTTGAGGGCGGCCTAGTCTACACTAGGCCAGCCAAGGGTACACAGTGTCTCAAAAAATAAGTTATCTACTACCTCTGGCTCTTACAATCTTTCCACCTCCTCCCCTGCCATGATCCCCGAGCCTTGTGCTCCAGAAGCCTGACATGAACATTCCGCTCGAGATGAGCACTCTACAGCCCCTTCCTCCCAGCATGTTAGAAAGCCATAAGTTTCCATGTCAATCACCATCTGCTGCATAAGGAAACTTATTTGGTGAGAGGTGAAAGATGCATTAATCTTTAGCAGTGGGTGAACACCTGATCCAGCACAGTCCATTCCAATCATCCCTCTTGGGACTGGGAGTCAATATTATTATCGGGGTACCACAGTTACATCTCACAGGAAGGGAACCACAGTTCTAGCTCACAGGAAAGGACCACATCTTCAGCTCACAGGAGAGGACCACAGCTCAGCTCCAGCTCACTGCGGAGTGGGGGAGTCCAAAGCTCCAGCACAGCTCCAGCTCACAGGAGGCAGATGGCTGGTGGGGGTTGGGGGTGGCAGAGTTCTCCAGACGGCTGGTTGGTTACTCATGTGAACTCACAGCAACGGTGACAGCATGCACAAGTCCTATGCAAGCTCTGGTGGACAGACCCACACTGGAGAACATATAGGGATTCAAGTTAGACTCTATAGGTTTTAATTATACAGAGAATACATTGAAATGAGTTGGGGGGGTAATGTGGGGAGATGTGGATGGGAAAGGGGATATAAATGTCATCAAATTATATTGTATGGAAATTGCAAAAATTCAAAAAAAAGTTTATTTAGTAGCTGGCAAGATGGCTCAGTCAGTCCCCAAACACCACACAAAATCTGGGTGTGGTATGCACTTGTAAGCCTAGGGCTGGACAGAAGAGGGAACAGGAGGACCCCAAGAGCTCAGCCAGCCATTCTGGCCTATCTGAGGAAGACAACAGAGCTAGACCTCTGGCCTACACACAGGCACCCTCCCCCCATGCTCACACATAGACAAAGTTGTTTATCAAAACAAGTAAAACACAAAATGTAAACATCAAAATAGATTAGAAACTTTATAAACTGCCATTATCCTAGCTTGTTTGACCCTGTACAAAGGTGAGGTGTGTCTAGGCAGGTGAACACATCATAAAGGACCTGAGGAACTTTAAGGGAATAATGCTACTCAAAGATGCCAGGCTGAGGATCCACACTGAAAGAAGCCAGGCCGAGGAGACTCCACATTGTACGATTCAACACTGTGATGATCCCTACAGAGATGACAAGATCAGTGTTGGCCATGGTTGGGATGAAAGGCAGGATGAATGGAGGTCACAGGAATGTTCTTTAAAGCAGAGAAGCTATTCTGTGATACTTAATGGTAGATATTACACATTCCTAAAAACCCAGAGCTCTACAACAAAGAGGGACTCTGTGATGGTTTGAATGAAAATGTCCCCCATAGGTTCCAAGTATTTGGACATTTTGTCCCCAGATGATGGAACTGTTTTGGCAGGTTTTAAGTGTGGCTATCTTGGAGGAAGCACATCACTGGGGGTGGGCTTAGAGAATTCTTAAGTCTTACCAAATCTCCAGATGCTCTCTTGCTTCCTGTGCCTGCGTGATGATGTGAGAACTTAGCTTCTGCTGCTCCTGCTCCAGCCACCTCCAGCCACCATGCCTCCCTGCCATGATGGACTGTAATTCCCTTGGAACCCTAAGCTCAAATAAACTCTTCTTTCTGTAAATAGCTTTGGTCAGTGTTTCTATCACAGCGACAGAAAAGTGACTAATACAGACTCCAATACGACTTTGGTTAATAATAATGTATTAAGATGATGCATCAATATTGGCCCTCAATGGTAACAAGTTACCATGGCAATATAAGAAGTTAGTATGAGTGGAAGAATTATTGGCAATTGATTACTGCTGGGTGAGGAAGAGCTGATATTCTTGAAGAGAGAAACTCTAGATAGGCTGACTAAACCCCAGTGGATGAACTTGCACTAAGGGACATCTCAGGACACTAACTTTACAAAATAGGCCTTAATACAAATGACAGAATGTATGAACTCCAGTGGGGGGAGGGGGCTATGGGAGGGTGCCACAGGGGAAGGAGGAAAGGAGTATAAACATTTTATGTATGAAATACACAAAAATTCAATGAAAATTAAAAAAAAAAAAAGGTATGGGAAACCAGGAGGATTCAGAAGTATTTTAAAACTACTTTTGTTCAACTTTTCTGTTAAACCTACGACTCTACCAAAAACTATTGTTTTCAAAGGCAATAAAAAAAAAATGAGAGCAAATTTTTTATTTTTGTACTGTGTTAATCTGGTATTCCTGAAAAGTAACTTTTTTGTTACTGTATTAGTTAACTTAGTAATGTATTACATCCCATGTCAAGCCATGTTCTCATTTAAACTCCCTCTTCTCTCCTTCCTTCTCCCTACTCCACCCCTTGCCCCTTTCCAGACAGTCTCCACTATGTAGCTCAGGCAGGACTAGAACTCACCCAGGATGGTCTCAAACTCATGATTGTCTTGCTTCCTGATCCTAAATGGTAGAATTATAGGCATGTGCCTCCACATCTGGCTTGGAATAATGTTTTCTATTTAAAAACTAGTATAAATACAAAAGGCTTAGACATTTGAAAATTAGACATTTTGTGTTTTTGATTCTAAAACATAGTACTACATTAAAAAAAAACCCTTTATTGTTAATACCAAATTTTCATTTCCTGTTTTTTAAATAACAGAAATATCTAGGAGGCGGATGTCAGGAACAGGTAAAATTATAATTTAAATAAAAACAGTTCTTTTAAATGTGTAAAGTTAGTCAAGCTTTGTAATATAATGAAATGACAGGTGTTGCTAATGGCTTGATTGTTTCAAATATTAAAAACAGAACTACACACATTCCAAAATCAATTATTCTAGTCATTTCACCCATATAGCAGTACTCATTAGGAGAATGAAAAGTTCAGAGAAAGATGTTTTTTGAGACAGGGTCTCACTCTGTAGCTCTGGTTGTCTAGACTTGCTATGTAGATCTGCTTGCCTCTGCTCCCCCCGCCCCCGTAGTGTTGGGACTAAAGGTGTGCACCTCCATAACAGGCAAAAGTAATTTTTAAAAATCCCATCAATCCAATAGCTGAAGTTCATATCAGTATCATCTTTAGGAACAAAAATTATGAAGCCAAGACTGAAAAATCCAAAGGAAGCCATATCAAGTGGAGAGATTAGGAGAGAGGAATCTTGGCACAGGTCACAAGTGGCTCACATGCCACCAGCATGCTAGACTTCTCAGGACGACCGAGGGGGAGACCCTCCTGGTACCCTGGCAGCTTTCCCACAGTGGCTGGCTTTATGACAAACAAAAACAGCTTATTGCTAAAAATTTACTGCTAAATGATTGGAAAAAAAACCTGAGACTGAAAATTTCTAGTACAAATGCACTAAGAAGCACTATTCTCAGCCCGAGTTGATTCCCAAATTGAGAAATGTTCCCTGTAAAAATTAAGTCTTACAACATAAAAAAAAAATTGAAACTATTAAAACACCTAAAAAAGTAAAAAATATTGGAAAGTATATCCCAACACGATTTACACTCAGCTGCCATATAGGTATGCTGCTTTTATTTTAAAAATCCTATTTACAAAGAGAGTATACACTGTGTTTTAAAAGACAGGTAAGTAAATTGTTACAATGATTTTATAAAAAGATTGTATCCTTTAAAACACTTTTTGTCACTATTTAAAGGAAGGCAGGAAGGTGTCACTGGCGTGAAAGAGCCCGAGACCTCAGCGGAAGGAACATCTCACTGGAGCTTGCACAAGTTCCTCCTTCTTCCAGCTGCAGCTCAGGTGGCAAGGGAGGGGCACCAGGGTCCCCAGGGCGGGGAAGCGTGGTTGAAGAGAAGCTGCTGTTCTCAGTCCTGCCCACTTCCAGGACAGGCAAATTCAGAGATGCATCAGTAGTAGAAAAGAAGGGAGCGGTGCTGGATTCTCCCTCTGGATGGTACATGGCGGTGGATGCTCTCCGTTTGTCAGAGAAATTACTCTCGTCTGAATTGGACCTAGAAAGGTTGTTTGTGGCTCCAGCTGGAAAAGGTTCACAGCTGCTACATTTCAGTCCTACAACAAAATGATTCAGAAGCAAATGAAAAAGAACTAAGAAGTGGAACCCACTCCTACCTCCTAACTTCGAAAGGATTATAAACTAGTTACCACACAACCAGTTTGTTGCTTTTTAAGGCAGGTCTTGTGTAGACCAGGCTGGCCTTTTACTCCATCTTCCTGCAGCCCCCTCCTAAGCACTGGGATTACAGATGTGCACCACCATGCCCAGCATCAGAATTTCAACGGCAATTTATAAAATCTGCCATCCACTGCAAGTTCCATTTGCCCTTCTCAAAAAGAGCACTATTACTTACATTTTCGAGCTAAGGAAACAGCCTCAAGAAAGCTGAGTTCACTTGCCGTTAACCATGGAAAGATATGAAGAAAACAAGGCAGCTCAAAAATTTTCTCATAAAATCACTTTCACAATACGCCTTTTCCCCCCTTGACAAATCTCACCAGGTAGCCTAGGTTAGCGCTGTACCTGTTATGTAACTCAGACTGGCCTAGATCTTTGGCTCTTCCTGCTTCAGTCTTCTGAGTGCTAGGATTACAAGTGCCATTCGCACCTAATAAATATTCTTTAGCAATTTGGTACAAAACAATTAGCTGGTTAAAAAGAAGATTTAACTGGGCATATACTCAAATTCTACAAGTCATAATGGCTATTACTGGTTTGTGAGTCACAGGTGTGTTACTCTATTAAAATAAGGAAACAGGCAGCAGACAGTAAGCCACGCCGAGCACTGCAGGACTACTGTGGGAAAGTGAGAACTGTAAGCAAATAGTGTCCTGGTTCTCAGTCTACAGTTAACTTAAAACCAAAGGATTTTATGTCCAAACACATAATGAACAATTAGCCTCAGGACTGACAGAGCAAACACAAACACAATTTACCTTTCTGTTATGCTTAGCAGACAACATAGCTGTGTAAAGGCACAGAAGTTCCTGAACTGACAAATTATAGGTAAAACCAATAAAGTCTAGAAGTATATTTGCATGTCATATTTTCTGCTAATTTAAAAATATTTAACACTTCTGTCCTACGCTACATAAACTATCCCATCTCTTTCTCTTTTTTCCTGTTTTCTGAGACAGGATCTTACAGTGTAGCCCAGGCAGGTCTTGAAAGCACAATCCTCCCGCCTAAACTTCCCGAGGGCTGGGCTTACAGCTGTGTACCACCACACCTGACTCAGAAATTTATTACTATTATTACTTTAAAATTATGTGCATATGCACAGGTTTGTACACATAAATGCAGTGCTAGACTTACAGGGTGCTGTGAGCTGCCTGATAGGAGTGCTGGGAATCGAACTCAGGTCCTCTAGAACAGCAGTATGTACTTTTTTTTTTAAATTTTATTTTTATTTTATGTTTGCGTGTACTGACTACATGTATGTGAGTGCATCCGTGTTGTGCCATGCCGTGGAGGTCAGAAGAGGGTTTCACATTCCCCTGGAACTGGAGTTAGTTTGTAGCCACAATGTAGGTGCTGGGAATCGAACCCGGGTCCTCTGCAAGAGCCGTCAGTGCTCTTAACCGCTGAGCCATCTCTCCAGCCCTGCAGTATGTACTCTTAACCACTGAGCCATCTGTCTAGCCCCAGAAATTATTTTCTTATATATGACTCATGAGGGGAAACTCGGTCATAGCAAAGACACAGAGATTAGGAGTTCCTTGAGAGCAGATCCTTAAATTATTCATTTCTCTATCTCCAGTGCCAACAACAGCTGGAGTACAGTTCTATCACAAGCACACTTAACATAGTGCTCTGGAGAGGCAAAGAGAGAAACGGGATGGTGTGGAGCAGCAGGCTGGGGTTTGAATTGTGCAGGCAGTTCTCCACAGGATTCCCATCAGTGTGCTCTGGGTGAGGGTGAAATGGGAGAGGAAATCTGCTCTGTTTAGTCTCAATTCCCATGCCTCTTATAGGCTGAGTATGATTCTGGGGTTTAGACTTCCATATCTTATACATGATTCCATAAGTACATGCCAACTACTGCTGATGATCAACAGGTGGGAGAAAACAGAAAAGCATAGTCGAAGTTAATTAAAATCCTTTATCTATATTCTTTTGTTGTCTGAAGTTGGTTCTGACCCTATAGACCAGGCTGATCTGGAACTCAGGTTGATCTTGAACTTGTGGCAATCCTGTCTCAGCTTCTTAAGTCTGGGAATATATGCATGAGCCACACAGTTTCTATGTCTTGTTCTTAAAATATAATATATGGTGCTTTCAGAGCTTATTTTTTAATAGGTTAAGTTTATATTATACTTTACAAATAAACTTCTATAAATATTGTTAAATGAATACAAATATAGGAAACTGAGTGATATACTTTATATCACTTTTTAAAAATATTTTATTTATTTTATGTGTATGAGTGTTATGCCTGCTGTAAGTGCACCTGTGTCATGCAATGCCCCTGCAGGACAGAAGAGGCTGTCGGATCCCCTGGAACTGGAGTTACAGACAGTTGTTAGCTGCCATGTGGTAGCTGGGATTCGAACCCGGGTCTTCTGCAAGAACAGCCAGTGTTCTTAACCGCTGAGCCATCTCTTCAGCCGCTTTTGTAATATGATATATCTGGTTTAAAAAAAGCAAACTGAATATAATTCTGACACTTAAGTTTTTGTTAAGAAAAATGGTCATTTTTTTCAGCTTCCTTCCCTCTTTTTTTTTTGGTCTTTTTGAGACAGGGTCTCCCTGTAGCCCCCAGCTGGCCTTGATATGACAGAGATCCAACCTGCCTCTGCCTCCTGAGTGCTGGGATTAAAGGTGTACACCACTATGCCTTATTGCTTTTACAGTTTTGTTTTTTTTTTTCAAATTTTCTTTATTATTTTTATATTATGTGTATGAGTGTATTACCTGCATGTATGTGAGTGCACCTGTGTCGTGCAAGGCCTTGGAGGCCTCGGAGGTCAGAAGAGGGCTTCAGATTCCCCTGGAACTGGAGTTAAGGATGGTTCGTAGCTGCCATGTGGGTGCTGGGAATCGAACCCGGGTCCTCTGCAAGAGCAGTCAGTGCTCTTAACCGTTGAGCCATCTCTCCAGCCCCCTGCTTTTACAGTTTTAAAAGCACTGTTAAGGGCTGGAGAGATGGCTCAGTGGTTGAGCACTGGCTGGTTCTTGAAGAAGACCCAGGCTTGAATCCCAGTACCACATGGCAGCTAACAACTGTCCATAACTAACTCCAGTTCCAGGGGATCTGATACCCTCTTCTGTCCTCTGTGGGCACTGTATGTCATGGGTGCACTTACACACATAAAGGCATAACACTCATTTACATAAAATAAAGATTAAAAAAAAACACTGTTAAATTAATCATCCTTTGGGGAGGTGGAGAGATGGCTCAGTGGTTAAGAGAATTTGCTGTTCTTCCAGAGGACCCCAGTTCAGTTCCCAGCACCCATATGGCAGGTAACAACCCAATGCCATGTAACATCCTCTCTGGCCTCTCTGGGCATTGCACACATGGTGCACTGACACGCATGCAGGCAAAACACTTATACACATAAAAGTAAAATAATCAACTGTCCGATATCCAAGATAGCTTACCTTTGAGATGTTCTAGCTTTATATTTCTGAGTTTTAGCACTTCATCTGTTATCTTCTGTATGAGGAAGTTCTGTGTTTTTTCCCGTCGAATAGATTCAACAAGGGTGTCTAGTCCTTTGGGGTTTTCTTGCAAGTAGTCTAACAATTTTCCAGCCCTTTTTCTACTTGAAGTTCGGCAAGAAATTTCTTCAGTATCTTCTCTGCTGAGTATTTTTTTTGCACGTAGATGATCAAAATGTCTCTCAGCTATGATTTTTTCACATAGGTAAACACGCAAATTTTCTAATGCCTAAGAGACATAAAATAAAATATGCTTCAATGTTATTTTTTTAACACTCAGAAAAATCACAGGGCATTATTAGTTAGGAACTTTCACTGGTGAGCACACTGTCCTGAAAACAGGAGGCTCAGGCCCTTGAGAAGGCATGTTTAAGTAAGAGGAAGTCCAAACAGACATAAGCAGATCCCAGGCACCCCTCATAGCTCTGCCCTGCTCCTTTCTGACACCTGAAAACAAGACTGGTCTGTTGTGAGGAGGGACCTAGGTCTTTAGAAACAGGAAGTCTGCAGAGGGCCATCTGGTTCAGGGGTAAAGATAAGAACAAAGATTCTACATTTTAGTAGCATCTAGTAAAGAATTTCAGAATTTTGGACCAGGAAGGATAACTTAGTGGGAGGTTTCACAATTCACAACTTTCTTATGCTTGTAACTAATTATCCCATCACTTTAAAGTGCAATCATTAAAAACAAACAAAAAACAAATCCTTGGTAGGGCCGGTATGTATCTGCTTTGAGGTCAGTTAGGGAAACCATAACTTACTGAGTCATTCTTGGTGGAAGGCAGAAGGATGGATACATAGGGAGACAAATAGTGTTAGAAAAAATAAATTAGGAAAAAGATGACAGAAAAGCCTAGATTAAGAGGGCTTAATCAATAGAAATTCAGGTTAAATAAATATATAAATAAGAGTCAGTAAGAAAAATTTTAGAGAGGACTAACGGGAGCCAAAATAGGGGTCAAAGAAAACAATTCGAAATTTGCAGAAATGACCTTCCATAAGATATTCTGAATGCACTGAATTTAAGCTATGAGCATAGATTAAAAGATAAATCTGAAAAACCCTGTCTACTGCCATCTTTACTGCATATGCTGATGATTCACAAATTTATGTCTGTGATCAAGACATCTTCCACTTTGCTATCCAAGGACTTCAAATTCATCATGTCCAAAACCAAGTTTATCGTCCCCATCATTTTCCTGTTGTTCTCAACATCTGCATTTACTATAATCCCAGTTACCATCATATATTCAGCCATGCTACAAACCTGCAACTCATCCTCAATTCTTCCTCTCTTTACTCTTGCCACATCCGATCCATCACCCACCAAGTCCTGTCAATCACCACCTCAGCTCTATTGCTGGCACTGCCCTAGCTCTGGTCCTTATAGTCTACATGGGAATGATAACAGAAAACAAACTCCATTTCCTACCTCCTTCCACTTTCTCAAATCTCTTTTATACATTTATTATGTCTTCTAATTTTTCAAGAGAAAATGGTAATCCGGTGTTACATAAATTATACTAACACTGTGTGTTGCCTATGACCTAAGGGTGTGTTCTTAACTCTGGCAGAATAGTTCAGAAGTTAAGAGCATGATTCTGGAATTAGATCAACTTCTGTTCAAATTCTGAATCTGTGACACATTTCTGTGAGAAATGGAACAAATTACTTCACCACTGCAACTTCAGGACCCATACTGATAAAATAATGATAAAAAACTACTCATTTGTAAGACTAAATGGGATAGTGTATATGAAGGCTCAGCACAGTCTGATACATAGACTAATGACTTTGATTATGACAAGAGTCTTGATACTAAGGTTCTGGCCCACCTCTCCAGTTTAATTATCACTGCTCTACCCTAGAATTTATGCTCCACCTATGATTGCTGACTGTTGCTCTATGGTCATGCTGCTACCTTTGTCTTACTTTCCTCTTCTCAAACTCTCAGCTCCCATTCATCCTTTAAGATCAGCCATTGGTCATCTTTGAAAAGCCTTACCTTAATGAGCTAGACAATCCCTCTTCTTGAAGCACCCTGTGAGTAACACTTCATCATTCTGTACACCAGATCTCCACTTCTTTCATCTCACCTCCCACTTCATCCCCAGACATTTCCATTCTGTCTGCTCTTCTTCCCAAAGTCACCAATAACCTCCTTACTGGCAAATCAGGCACTTTTCACCTTCGTCCTACTTGACTTCTCAGCAGCATGGACACAGCTGACCACTCCCTCCTCTACTTTCTCCTTGTCACATAATATGACTATCCAGATTTTCCTTTGATCTCTATGGAACTTTTCTCCCCACTCCCTACTCCCATCTCTCTCTTCAGCACCTTGCTATGTAGCCCAGTCTGGCCTCAAAGTTGTGATCCTCCTGTCTCAGCTCCTGAATGCTGGGGACTACGGGACTAGCTCAGCTTTCTTTTCTGATCTTCAGACTTGGTAGATTTAACTGATTTGATATTTCTACTTATTAATGGGATTCTACTTTTCCTTAACTTTCAGCTTTAAAACTAGAAACCTTAAAAAAAGATGCATCTGGAATTCTGCTTTATCCATTTCCACTGCCCTCACCCTGCTCCACATCACCATCACCTTGCATTACTATATAGATAGAGTCTTTTCCCTGCTTTTTCCCTTTCACTCTCTTGAGGCATACAGAGGCAGCTGGATCTTTAAAAACCAACCAAACAAGGGGCTGGAGAGATGGCTCAGTGGTTAAGAGTACTGACTGGTCTTCCAGAGGGCCTAGGTTCGGTTCCTAGCACCCATGTGGTGGCTAACAACCATCCATAACACCAGTTCCAGGTGATTTGACACCCTCTTCTGGTCTCTGCAAGTTTTCAGGCATGTGGTACACTTACATACATGCAGGCAAAACCCTCAATACACATAAAAATAAATACATAATTAAAAACTCAAAAGAAAAATCTGTAATTCCTCAGCAAGCCCCTACTAGGAGCAAAGCGAAGTCCTTCATGAACTGATTCTGGCCACTTTCCTAATCTCACCTAGTGACCCCTGCTTTCCTTCAATATTCTGAAGTCACAAAGGTCTTCATTGTCTTAGGTCCCTGTCAAATTCTATTCTGTTTCATGCTCTGAATGACTTAGGGGACTTGGAAGCTCCAGAACTTCCCCCACAGGGTCCCATACAACCCCTCCCTTCTCCTTTCCTTGCC
Source organism: Nannospalax galili (assembly GCF_000622305.1). Classification (NCBI taxonomy): domain Eukaryota; kingdom Metazoa; phylum Chordata; class Mammalia; order Rodentia; family Spalacidae; genus Nannospalax; species Nannospalax galili. The sequence continues at coordinate 6,685,080 of NW_008360332.1, forward strand.
CTAGGCTTGAAGGTTCTCTGCTACAAACTCTCACTGGTCTACGACGACTTAAGGTGGCTCAGAAGCTCTGATGGCATAGCACTCCTGTCTTCCATCTTTCTCTCTTTCTCTGTCCTCTTCCAGTGTGTCTCTTTCCCCTTACGTTGCTGAGGATGGTCTCTGATCCCTGGCTGATACTGTTATTTTCAATCTAATTTCAGGTCTCCTTTTCTTCCAACCTTTTTTTCAAGGCTGTCTCTCTTCCTCCCTCTAACTAGTCACAGTTCCTCTTACTTTAAACTGGACTCTGCTACCCCCTCTTGCCTGTCTTCTTAAATCCCTCTCTCCCTTAGGACTCAGGGATTTCATTAAGCTTCATTGACTTATTTTTTATTGTAACACAGCTTGGCACCAATATAAACTTGGTAATCGGTCCCAAATTCTACAACTTCTGCCACCACACAGGCAAAATAATCCACCCTCCCCCAACCCTTGCTCTGCTTCTGGGCCCTGCCACAGACATGTAGGTCTCTGTAAGTTTGTCCGCTTTTCTGAATTCTTCAGAGATGTGTAATTTCTCTCCTTTTCTTTTTCATACCCATTTTCTATACATGCTTTCTTAACGCTTTGGGCTCCCCTAGCATCTTGTGCTTCTTTTCTTTAAAGCTTTCTTCTCCCCACCATGTGGCCATTTCTTTCCTTGACTTTTCTCAGGTTTTGGGGCGGGATGGGGGCGGGGAGGTGGTTTCCTCTACCATGGTTCTTTAAAAGATAACAGTCTGAGGGGCTTGGAATTTGGATGCAGACAGCATCAGGGTTATTTGCGCTACTGGAAAATGTCCTTTATGTTTCTCTATGTTATGCAAGTGTTACCTTTGGTGTTTTCCTTTGCCTGTAACAAGATAATTTGGCTCAAGAAGAACTAGGCTTTACCTCCTTGAACCAGATGTATACAATACAGAAAGAAACTGAATCTTGACCATCTTATTTCTTGTTTATAGGTATGTGATATGACCCACCCTCTTCCTTCTAAAAAACTGTAAATCAGGGTATGGGGGAAAGAAAGGAGACTGCTTCTGTTTGTAGTAGAACAGATTTCATTTGAGACAGCCCTAAGAAAGTTGTTTTAAGTTCCTTTCCTGGGCTATGCATACTTATTAACCTGTGATGTTCAATCTCTTTTTCCTGACTTAGGCCCACTCTTCCTATTATCTGGATAGCCCTCTGTATACCTAGATCTACTAAAGTAGTCTTAAATTTCCTAAGGTCAAACTTCAGTTAAATATTTAATTCCTATAAACTTAAGTAGCAAAATATATCTAGTTAAGGTTTAAGAATATATGGTTTCTGCTCAAGCTTTGTGTACATATTACATGGTAATTAAAAGTACCAGACTGGTGTAACTAATCTAACCCTCTTGGATGTTTAACAGCCTTACTTTTAGGCCCATAATAATCTGGACAGAGGGACTTAAAGGGACAATTTTTTGTTCCTTGCCCTCAAGGTTGACTAGTCCTAGGGGGGACTATCTCTCACAATGTCTTGTAACTATAATGAGTCACTCGTCCTCCTATTCAGTGAGGCCATTGAGACCCCAGTAGAAGGACTCAAACCAATGTCCAGTCTAAAAAGAGCAGGATCAACATAGAGCTTCCAAGCAAAGCCATGGTCAGGCAGGAACTTTGACTTAATCCTCACATAGATGGAACTGGTAAACGAAAGGCCTAAGGAACCAGAGGCTCCTCCCAAGCCCATGTGACCCTGAGGAACAGATCCTCAACTGATTTTAGAGTAAAAATAAATTGCCTTATTTGGGCCAACTGGTCTTAAACACCCAACAGGAAGGTATAACCAAAGATTTAAATGATTGATATATTTCTTTTAAGAGTCCAATGGATTACACTTCCCAGATATTAGGCTTATGTTCATATAAGATGTTATTTAGACAATTTCTCACTAATGATTTTGTTCTTAATAAGAAAATGCTGCTCAGGTGCAAGACTTCAAATCCTGGTCTAATCAACTCTGCAGTGCCTACATGCAGCCAAAAGGAAAAACCCACTACTGTTCTTATCTAAAAATTAAATGATGGCTAAATTTCTTCTCTCTCCTTGTCTAGACTAGGCCATTTGGGAGGGAACTCACACTGTGAATCTAGCTACTCCAACAACTATCAAAGTACCTGAAAAGTAAATCCTGAGTCCAGTTATGGCAGCCAAAAAAATAAAAGAGGAGAAACCCAACAGATGAATGCTTTTGGAAGCCCTCATCAAGAAACTCTGATTTGAACATTTAAAATTTATGCTGTTCTGACTTCTCTTGGTTCCCTGCCTAGAATTTGTGCCTAACTACTCTTACCTTTACTTCTATTTCCCCTCCTCTGCCCATTGATATCCACCCTTCTCATGATTATTCCACACCTTTTAAATTTTTTTGGGACAGAATCAATGAGATGACCCAACAGTCAGTGAACCAGATGCTCTTAACTGAATTCCCTCAGGTCTCCTACCACTGCCCACCTGCCTGCCTAATCCCACACTTCAGACTGATGTTCCAGCCTCTTGAGACCACCCCTCTTTGCAGATGTCACTATCCAGCAGAAGTAAAGAAAGACCATTATTGCCCCTTATCATCAACAAAAGGCTGGAATGTTAGGTTCTTGGCAGACTCCCAAAATGGCAGTGCAGCTCCCAATATTCTAAAATAGCAGGTCTGAGCTTAGCTCAGGTTAATCCCTCTGCTTATCAGGAGTCAACCAATCCTGAAACTAAACTGCCCAGCCTATGTCATGGAAAGTTACCCAAGCATCTAACTGCCTATCAAAGATGTCTGACTTCCCCTGCTGGCAGCTGCTCTCTGTGATCCCAGGAGGGGTCCAGCGGTTTGTCCCCCATGGAGTGGTCTTGATCGGTGGTCTTCACTGCATGCTTCCAAACATCACTGTCTTGGTGTCTGTTTCCCCCAGCACTTCCAAATGTATAACTGTCTATGTATTATTTTCCCACTCTAATGACCTATTTGAAGCAGGTGAGACCAGAACACCCTATTTAATACACACCCTGCATTTCAGAGTCTCAAGTAGTGTTCATTGCTATCTCCTACTGTTCAAGAAACGGTGGGATTTTAAAATCAGAATTGTGTCTTAGTTTTTAAGTTTTGTTAGAACCAACTACATGATCAGCTCTGCAATACCATGTAAGCTATATTTGTTAAATTAACCAAATTCAACCAGAAAAGATGTATTAAATAATTAGATGAAGAAGGGAAGGAGGAAACAGTGAAAACATAGTGCTCCCAGCAGGATCAGTGCTAGAACAGTGTTCCCATACTTACACAAAGAGGACACATAACAAAACTCTCAGTGGATGCCGGAAACCTCAAACAGTACCAACATGGCATCAGTAACTAATCTAATAAATAAGACAGCTACTAAGTGACTAAGGGGGCAGGTAACATATAGTGTGATGTCCTGGACAAAAGTATGATTCATGTCCCTGGCCAGGTGCAGTGGGATGGTACAAGATTTCATCATGCTACTCAGAATAATACTTAATTTGAGCCTTATACATTATAGATTTCCCATGAAGTATTTTTGGACCATGGCTGATCACAGATAACTGAAACCACAGAAAGCAAAACCTGAAACCAACAGGTGCTCATGTGGACAACTTCCTACCATTCACTAAGATAGGTAACACTGAAGGAATACCGAGCAGCTACGGAAAAGGGGAACAAAAAGTTTAATTTTGGTAACCTGAGAACAATCTGCAAGATACTAAAACTTGATTTCTAGTCTGTATTTGGAAATAAAAGTCTGGAGTTGAGAGAGAAGGAAGTTCAAAGGTGTGGAAGAATTGCTAAACTTGTTATAAGCCATTGTGAAAATAGGATAAGTATATAAGAAAAAAGGATTTCTTATAGACATCATGAAGCTCTTCCAGTTTCCTCAAGGCCATGAATTTAACACAGGTGTAAACTGGAACTGGCAGAATGGATAACATCAATGAACCGAGAGAAGTAACAAAGCTCTGGATTCTGCTCTTCACTCTGTACCCAAACACAGGTCTCCTTTTCTCCTGCTTGTAATCTCTCAGGTCATGTTTTATCAGCTACAAAATGAACAGCAATTCTCTTCCTTAGAGGTTATTGTAATGACTGTAGGAAGACAAAAACTGTGAAACAGAATCTGGAGCACAGCAGCCCATGTCTTGAAGTTCATGGGGCTGCTTAAATAAGGGATGGCCTCTTAAATACGACAGCACTTATTTATTCCATTGTAGATATCAACATCCTAGTCTTAACTAGAATGTAAAGCATGGCCTGATTTTCTGTATTCTTTAAAAAAAAATCTTGTATGTCTGTATTGCCTGCATATGTGTAAAGTGCACCTGTGCCATGCAATGCCCTCAGAGTTCAGAAGATGGTGTTGGATCCCCTGGAACTGGAGTTACAGATGGTTGTTAGCTGCCATATGACTGCTGGGAATTGATCCTGGGTCCTCTATACGAGCAGTCAGCGTAACCTCTGAGACATCTCTCCAGCCTCTTAAAAAATGTTTTATTTTTATTTTATGTGTATTTATGTATTGCCTATATATATGTAAATGCACCAGTTTCCTGCAATAGGGAGGTCAGAAGAGGGTGTCTGATTCCCCTAAATGGGAGTTAGGTGTGGTTGTTTAGTACCATGTGGGTGCTAGACACTGAACCTGGGTCCTCTGCAAAAGCAGCCAGTGCTCTAACCACTGAGCATCTCTCCAGCCCCGATTTTCTCTATTCTTACAGCTAATGGGTACTTTCCATAAAGTAAAGCACTCTCCAAACTCTACTGAGGAACGGAAGCACAAGTCCCTGGCAGCATTTCCTTCTAGTAGTGAGTCACACTAATTGTAATTATGGTTACAGTGTAATATACCTAACAAGGGGTAGAAAAACCGATCTGAAGCCCATCAGCAACAACCTGCTGTCAAGTTTGCAAAGATGATTTTGTTAAAGCACTGCAGAACTAAGACTTCATGCTGAGGTTCTGTTTTCAATCTGAATTCATGTGAAGTATGCAAAAGTAGTGCTCATCGAAGCTTTATCCAGCCAAACAAGTAACTAAACACAAAGAAAAAAGAAGCAAGTCATAGCTCAACAAAGTCAACTTTCATAAATATTCAGGTGCGTGCAAGTCCTCCGTGATCCAAGCAGAAGTTTAAGAACTTAAGCCATTAGATATTTTCAACGTTTACCTGTAAATGAAGTCTCAGTCAGATGTCCTCACACCCACTTCTATTTAAATATGTGGGCGTTTGCTTACTAGGGGAATTCCAGGCTGAGCGTTCAGCTGGCAAGCTTTCCCACCCCCTGGACACAAGTTCCACCCCTGTGCTCTACGTGGTCCAGTTTCTGCTCCAGGGCATCCTGGGCAGCCAGACTCCCGGTCGACGCAGTTCCCAGGGCGTGGCGTGGGGGATCAAGAGGGGACTGGCAAGAAGCACTCAAGACCGGCGCGGAACAGCTCAACCCTGGACCCACCGAGGCCCCCGAGACCCACCGAAGTCCGCAGGATCCACCGAGGCCCCCGGATGCGGGCTCGCCCAGATCCTGCAGTGCCTGGACCTTCCGCTCTTTGGATTCGAAGTTTCTCGCGACTGCGATCCGGGTTTCCGCTTTCCTCCGCCCCCGCCCGGCCCGCGGCGCCCGGCCGAGCTACTCACGTCCTTCTTGACTTCAGTCAGGTCCTCCTCCGTCAGGGACGGCACGGTGGGCTCCATGGCCCAGGCCGGGTTGGCGCTGCTTTCGGGTTCACGCCGCCCAGCCCAGGCTCGGGGCTCCCGGCTCCCGGAACAGGCGGCGACTTCGGGGACCAGAACAGACCCAGTGGGACACCGCCGGCCCCGGGAAGCAGGGCGGACGGCTGCGGAGCAAAACGCCCTACTTCCGGCTCCTCCTCTGAGGCCCGCGGCGCCCAGCGGGCAGTGGCTTCCCTCAGCCTGACGCACAGGCGCAGGCACCGCCCCTCGGTGAGACGGGTCTACCAGCAGGTCCCGCCCCGTCCCTGCGTCAGCCAATCACTGCCAGCCCGCGGGACTCCCGTCCTCACCCCGCCCCCTGCCGGCGCTCCGGAGTAGTTCCGCCCACAGGAGGTGCCCCAGTAGCCACGCCCTACGGACCTTTGCATGAGGCTGCGGATTGGCCTCCCGAGAAGGATTCGTGTCTGTGGGCGGAGCGGGTGGCCGCTTCGCCTAGCGGGCTCTCCCCGCCCTCGCAGCCTGCTCACTAGGGTGGAGTGTGGGCTGGGTCTACCCGGGCTTTGGGGTGGGCTCTTCTCCCTTTCCCTGCAGTTTCCTGTTGTTGTAGTTGGTCCAGGTTTTAAAATTACTCGGTCGTACACAAACACGTACAGGTGTACAAAACACATGCACGCACAGTTTAACTACAAATTGAAATGTTGGAGGGCATGGTCCGGCACCTGCGTCCTAGCACTAGGGAGAGAGGATCAGAAGCAGGACGATGAGATCCGAAAACACACACACACACACACACACGACCCAAAACAAAAAACAAAAAAAAAAAACCCTAGGAAACAAGAAATCACCTACGATCACCTGCGATCCCACCACTTAGACTCCTAAAGTAATCTTTGGGTACTTTTGGTCACTGTCATTATAATCGTATTTTCCCCCTCATTTATTAATCCGCGTAGAGAGATAGGGTTAATAAGCTTCCGGGGCTGCTAGAAGTATATTTAAAGTTCTTAAGGTGCTTGACTCACAGTTGCGTGTTGTTTTTTATTGTTATCTTTTATCATTCCTCACTAAGTGTTCTACGTATTTTGGACTGTGGGCATTCTTTATTTTATTGGAGGAGACTGATGGGTTTTGCCATCTGGTAGTCTAACGGCAGCAATGTGTACAAAACACGAGATAGTGGCTGCAAAGCTCTTTTTGGATCCTGAGCTCTAAATGATTATATCGGCAATATGGTAAGTCTCCTAGACAGCACTTGAGCTACAAAGTATAGTTTAAAATGACAAGAAGACCAAGGGAACCCTAGGGAGATGGCTCAGCAGTTAAGAGCACTCTCTGCTCTTGCAGAGGACCCAGGTTCGAATTCCAGCACCCACAGGGTGGCTAACAATCTTCTACAACTCCAGTTCCAGGGGATCAAACACCCTATTCTGATATCCGCAGGCATTGCACAACATGAGTGCACTTACATGCATGCAGGCAAAACACTCAAGATATAAAATAATAAGTAAAAAAAAAAAGTAAAGAACAAGTGACAGCTCTTATTAGAAAAAAAAAGCAAAAGAACTAGAAAAGATTTAAAGCCACACCCATGTAGTTTTGATCAGGGTGCAGCAATCTTGTTTTTTACATTATGTCACATGCCTTCTTCTGAGTTGTGATAGTCTTTTTCTGATGACTTAATCATCCTGGTATAGCCTAATTTACTTAATCATTTGTTCTTTCATGTAACAAGCGTTTGTTGAATGTCAGCTATGTGCCAGACACTTCCAGGTGCTGGGGAAGCATAGTGAACAATGCAAACTGAAAAACCCTTTCCTTGATCTGAGTGTGACACTTCCTGCTCAGGATAGCTCCGAATACAGTCCAACACAAAATTGTATACATACTTGAAAGATTATGAGAGTTTTTTTGTGATTTTTTTTTTTGTAACTTGAATGTGTCATTCTTGAGCATGAACTTTGTAGATGAAAACATCCTGTCTCAAAGTCAAGATGTTGGACATAGGTGTTGGCACTTGGGAGACTGAGGCAGGAAGATTGCCTAAGTTCAAAGCCAGTCTGTGCTACCTAGCAAGTTACCAGACTAACCTATGATAACATCGCAAGACCCTGTCTCAAACAAACAGAAAAACAAAAATAAAATATTTTTTCTCATAAAATTTATTTGTAGCATGTGGGGTGGAAAAAATTTTATGTCTTAGTTATTTAATATATTACAAGTTCATAAATACTAAGAGGAAAAATAAAGGGCTTGAGAGATAGCACAGAGATTAAGACCACAGGCTGCTCTTACAGAGAACCAGGGTTCTGTTCCCAGCATCCACATGGTGGCTAACAACCACCAGTAACTCCAGTTCCAGGAGCTCTGACACCCTCTTTTGGCCTCTTCAGGCATTGCACACACGTGGTGTACTCACATCCCTGCAGGCAAAAGATTCCATACACATAAAATAAAAATAAATCAATTGGTTTTAAAAAAGAGGAAAAATAAAGCAGGGAAATAGGAAGAAGCTGTGTGGAGAGGTAGAAAACCTCACTGAGAGAATGGGTTCAAGTCCCACCTGCAGGAATGATCCAAGGAGGGAGGATCCAAGTGGAACAATGGAGAAAGCATTAGGGAGCAGAGAGCACTGCCAAGGAGGAGGCTCCAGTGTGACCTGGAAGGCGATGAACTCTTGTGTGCCATGGTCAGAGTTTATTCTGACTTTGTTCTGAGTCACACGGGCTTGCTTTGAGTCAGACCGGAAGCCGCTGGAGGTGGCTGAGCAGAGGAGTGACAGGATCCGATTTATAGTTCGAAAAGGATCACTTTCACTGTTGTGCTAAAGGGCAGGAAGGTGGAAGAAGGGAGACTAGGTGGGCAGCTACTGCTTAATCCAGACCCCGGGAGGTAGTGGGTTCAACTAGGGGTAGAGTCAAACATTTTTTCTTTTTTCTTTCTTTGTAAGCAGGTCTATGATGCTCAGGGAGTTGCTTGGGTGTTACACTGAGTACAAGCCATCCACCTGCCTCAGCCTTATGCCTGATCATGGCCTGTAGTTCTCAGTCCTCTAGTTTTAATGCATTCTGTTTCCTCCATTAGCAAACTCATTTCCACTTCTCTGCTAAATCCCAAGGACAGACTATAAAGGAGGTTGAGCATATTTTCCAGAAACAAGCCTGGTAATTCTTAACCTTGCAACAAGTTTACCTTTTCCCCATCTGCTAACACAAACCTCCATCTTCACCTCAACTTATAGATGTACCATCTGCTTCCTAACATGAGATAGGAGATACTTGATACTATACTGTGAATAGTTGAGATGCTCCCAGGCAGTGGTCATACGGCTTTGGAATCCCACACACCTCTACTGCCATATTTCTTTCCTTGGACTATGAGGATACATTCCCACAAACTAGGTGGCTTGGAAGAACAAAAATTTATTTTCTCACAGCTCTGAAGGCTAGAAGCCCACAATCAACAGGGCCATGCCACCTCTGAAGGTTTTAGGGAGGAACTTTGCCTTGCCTTGTCCTTGCTTCTGGTTGCTGGTAATCCCTGGCATTACGTAGTCCTAGAACCACAACTTTAATTTCGGCCCTCCTCTTCACATACACTTCTTCATGGTGCTTCCTTTTGTGTGTTTTTTGTTTGTTTATTTGTCTTGTTTTATTTGAGAAATTGTCTAGTAACCCAGGCTAGCCCCCAACTCTCCATCTTTCTGCTTCAGCCTCATGGGTGCTGGAATTGCAGGTGTGTGCCACCACACCTGGGCTTCCTATGTTTCTGTAGTCAACTGTTCTTCTAAGAACACCGGTCACTGAACTTGGGACTCACTCTAAATGACCTCATCTTAACTTGATTCATCTGTAAAGACAATACATTAGAAACCACACAAGAACATTCCAATCAACAACAGATCATATATGCAGTGGTCCCAAAATATTATAATGGAACTGAAAAATGTATGCAGCTAGCAATATTGTAGCTGTCATAACACCATGGAGCAATTCATTACTCACGTGTTTACATGTGTTGCTAGTCTTTCAAAGTCAAGCACACCCTATTTCATATGGTATACAGTACTTGGTAATGAAAATACATGACTTTGTTACTGGTTTATGTGCTTATCATGCCATAATTTTAAAATGTTTTCTTTTTCTTTTTAAAAAGATTTTTATTTTTTACATACAGGTATGTGTGTCTGTGTATGTGATGCCTGCAGAGGCCAGAAGAGAGTGTTAGATCTCCTGGAGCTAGAGTTATAAGCAGTTAGGAGCCAACTGATCTGGGTGGTAGGAACAGCTCTTATATGTTGAGCTACATGTCTCTGGTACCATGTACTTTTATTGTTAGTTTAGACTGTCATCCTTCTAGATATAACAAAAAGTTTACTGAAGACAATGTTTCACATTATGTTGCAGCAGCTTGGGACATTTCCTGCTTGTTCTCTTGATGGTGTTACTCTCCCTTGTGCTTGATTTACCCTTATGTTCACTATAGCCCTATGAGCAACAGGGACACACACACACAAACACACACACACACACACACAATCATATGGCTGAAGGCTGTACCTGTGTGAATATCAATGATGCTGGGACAGTGGTGAAATTGCATAACAATACCTTTCTCAGAAAGTCTCCCTGTGGTCAAGGGACATATAACTGCATTTTCAGAGGGTTAAGTTCTGAGGTTCCAGTGGATATGAGTTTTGAGAAGATGCTGTTCAACTCAGTACATTATTATCTGTGTGATCTTGGAACAATTAATAGCATTCAATAAAGGTAGTTATTACAAGAATGTAGAGGGAGGGAAGAAGAAATCATTTCCAACCGATAAGACATTAAAACAAAACAAAACAAACTCAAAGCATCATTAAAGCAAAGCATCTAAGCTGAGTGGGAGGATTTTACTATGTGGAGACTTAACTGCTTCTTAATGATTTATTCCAAACTTTCTGTCAGATAGGAGATGCTTGGTTGAGCAACAAATTTGATCCAGGTGATTATGAATTAGAAATTTCCTGTAAACAGAAGAAGAAAGTGGTCATCCCTGATAGATAATCCCAGATTTAATGGCTAGACAATGTATGGGAAAATTCACCTGTCTCGGCCTGGGGTCTCCAGGAATGGTTCCCAGCTTAGGAAAGAGGTCAGGATGGTGCCAGGTGGTGGAAATAGGCAGGAACTAACACTCTTTTATCCTTATAACTGTCCCGCTGGGAAGACTTATTATCTTTACAGTACAGGTATAAATCTGAGGCTTAGCAAACATGGTTTGCTCAAGGCTACTCTGTTATCAAGTAGCAGAAGTAGGATTCCAACTAGGTTCTGTCTGTTTCAAATTACTCCCTGTAAACTGAGCTAACTCTATCAGGACATAATGATTCACAGAAGATAAATACTTGGCATTTCCTAGGGCAAGGTAAAAATGTTGAAAATTTCCTCAGGTCTGTTATCTGTGCAAGAGGTAGGACTAACAAAAACCAAGAAACTTATCCTATGTTTTTTTTTTCCAACTCCCTAAATGGAAAAACGGGTACTCCTGGAAGGGACCCCTCAGGTTCTTAATGGATCCCCCACTATAGCCTGAGATGATCATCCTGAAGCCTGAGGTAGAAGAGGCCAGGAATGAACTTAGGTAGGTAATCAAAGGAGCAGGACACCCAACACATCAAACCATGAAGAAGAAACCACGGCTGTCAGGGTAGGAAGGACTTTATGAACTAGAGGGGGTTTCCCCAAATATACACTGCTCTGTAAGGTATTATCCTGATTGTGTGGGAAAATCTACCGTAAATGTAGGCAGCAGCATTCCTTGGACTGAGTCCTGGCCTGACTAGAAAGGATTGAGCTCTAGTCTTCATCTCCCTCTGCTTTCTGACTGTGGATGCAATGTGACCACAGCCATCTCAACAGTGGCCATCATGATGGACTGTAGCCTGAAACTGTGAGCTCAAATAAATTCTTCCTTACTTAGGTTGCTTTGTTAGGGGATTTTATCACCGTAGCAGAAAAGTAACTGATAGAGTATCTCTCACTAGGTCCTGTGGCTCACAGATTAGGCTAGACTAACTGGACTGGAAGCCCCAGGGATCACCTAGCTCCATTTCCAGAGGGATTATAGCCACACACTATCATGCCCAGATTTTTATGTGGTTGCTGGGGATTGAATTCAGGTCTTCATACTTGTGCAACAAGCACTTTACTGACTGAGCTATGTCCCTGAGCCCTCAAACTTTTTTTCCTTATTGTATAACCCCTTCTTACAATAAAGCCTCATCGAAGCTTAACGATAAAAGAGAGAAAGATGAAGTCAATCCAAGTGTCCCCGAGGGGAGGCTGCACTCGGTAGGCCATCTATTGGACCTGTGGAAGTTTCTTTCTTGCCTTCCTAACCCTCTACCTCTCAGCAACCTCAGAACACTTAGGGCCTCATGGAACATTGCTTGAAAACTACCTATGCCAAAAGGTACTTTTATTAATTTGTAGGTAATGCAAAACTGAGAATATAAAATAATTTAAATGGTAGACTCAGGGCCAAGATAAATTGTAATAGAGATCAACAAAAGTCAAACAAAATTTAAGAGCTATACTTCTCTGGAGTGGGTTATATTGGGAAACAATGTTTTCTTCATATCAAGTATTCACACATACCTCAGATAACTTGATGTGTGTGTGTGTGTGAGAGAGAGAGAGAGAGAGAGAGAGAAAGAGAGTCAGAGAGAGAAAGAGAGAGAAAATATAGAAGGTAAATAAAAAGCCAGAAGATGAAGTGGTTGGCTTAGTAAGCTTATTTTATTTACTATTTGTTTGTTTGTTTAGTTATTTGTCTTTAAGCCAGGGTCTCCCTGCAGCCTCAGCTGGCCTGGCACTCACTATGTACATCAGGCTGGCCTAGAAATCTCACAGAGATATAACTGCCTCTGCCTCCCAAGTGTTAGGACTAAAGGCATACACCACCATGCTGGGCTTTGCCTAGTGATCTTGACAGTGTTTCTTCCCCTAAGCCTCTATATTCTTACTGTCAGAGCCACTTGTACTTAGAGTTCCCCTTCTAAGTAGCAAAAGTCTGGCCTAAAGGTAGATCGTTGTTATTTTTCTCCTTTATCCTTCCCCTGAATTTTCCTAATCTGGTTCCATTGGAATTTTACCCTAAAAAGAGCTGCTTGTGAGAGCAGGGCATATGAACTCAATTATTGTTTTGGTTAATGTTTAACCCCTTATTCTGTTAGAATGCAGCTTCAGCAAGGTCAGCACTTTGCTTTCTTAGTACTGCTCCTAGAACAGTGCCCACCATACAACAGGTGGTAGATAAATATATGTTGAATAGCTGAATAGAAGGTCCTTCTTTTTAAAAGATACCTATGTTTTGCCAGGGGTGGTGGCATACACCTTTAATCCCAGCACTCAGGAGGCAGAGGCAGGTGAATCTTTGTGAGATCAAGACCAGTCTGGTAAAACATAGCAAGTTCCAGGCCAGCTGAGCTATAGGGAGGCTCTGTCTTAAAAAAAAAAAAGAAAAGAAAAAGAAAAACAAAAACAAAAAAAACACCCAACACATATTTTGCTAGGTGTGGTGCACATGCCTTTAATCTCAGCACTCAGGAGGCAGAGACAGGTAGGTCTTGGTTAGTTCTAGGCCAGCCAGGGCTGCATAGTGAGACCCTCACTCAAACAAACAAGAAGCCCTTCATATTTATTTATTTATCTAATTTTTGTGGTGCTAAAGATTGAACTAGGGCCTTGTGCATCCTGGGAAAGCCCTATACCACTAAGGCACATCTCCAGACCTTTTCTTGCTCTTTTATCCTGAAACAAGGTCCCTCTAAGTTACCCAGGCTGGCTTGGAACTCACAGTGACCTTTCTGCTTCAGCTTCTTGGGTAGTCAGGATTACAGGCCTAGGCTACAAGACTTAACAAGTGTGCTTTCCCTGTATCTGCAGGGCACCTCTCAGCTGTGGTGTTGCTGGTGCTACAGCAGGATGCAGTTGTAGAGAATTCAGTGTTCTGAAGCGCCTCTGCCCTTAGTGCTAACCCACTTGAAACCGACCCAGCTCTTGCCCCATCCTCCATCCTGAGCTCCCTTTCTGTGGTTTCTGACTCACCTCATCCTCTGGTTTCCAGCTTCACTTGGCTTGAGTCATTCCTTTACCACTTAGTGTTTCAAGCTCAGGCAAGTTACCTAACTGATCTATGCCCAGGTTCCTTATCCACTCATCAAACAAAAATAAGTGATGAGCAAATAAAATATTGGGAAGCAGCAGCATTAAAAAAAAAAGAAATACCAAAATCTTAACCCATAGGTTGATCAAGATGAAGGCTGTAGAGGAGTTAGTTCCTTACATGGACCCAGCAGGCAATAGATGGCAACCTTTGCCACTGTCTCACTATTCTTGAGACTTACTATCATGATTAGCACATCTTTCAGATCTCTGCTTCTCAGCACATGGCCTTGATTCCCCCCTGCAGTTTTTTTCCTTCTACTAGGCTGCTATGAGGAAGCCACACCTCCACACTATCCCCTTCCCAAGGGCCAGTTCCTTCTAGCCAGTGCCCTGGCTGGCCCGCAGAGCAGAAGCAAAATTCACTGTTGCTATGGCATTTGCATTGATTCTATGCTTTTTTTCTTCTATTTTATTTTTGTCTTTTTGAGACAGGGTCTCCCTGTAGCCCCGGCTGGCCTGGAACTCACTGTGTAGACCAAGTTGGCCTTGAATTCACAGAGATCCCGCCTGCTTCTGCCTCCCAAGTGCTGGGACTAAAGGCGTGCGCCACCATGCTCGGCTTCTATCCTTCTTTTTAATCTAACTTTATTTTATTATTTATGTGTACATGTATGTGTGTGTGTGTGTGTCTTTGTGCACAAACGTGCATATGTGTGTGTGGGTGTGTGCTCACAGAGGCCAGAAGAGGGTTCCAGATCCCTCAGAGCTGGAGTTACAGGTGGTGTGAGTTGTCCGAAGCCCAGTGTGGACTCTGGAGCCTGAATTTGGATTCTCTGCAAAAGTAGTACATTCTTTTTTTACTTTTATTTTTTATAATTCAAACAGTTTAATTCCTCAAGCAAAATATTTTAATTCCTCAAACAAAAATCCACAATTTAAGTGAGTAAGGCTATGTCCAGCCCTCCACTTACTTTTGTAAACCAAGTTTTATTAGATTACAGCCACACTCAGTTACATACATATTGTCTGTGGCTGCTTTTACAGAGTTGAATAATTATGACAGAGGCCGCATGGCTACAAAGACTAAACTATTAGTCCCTTTACAGAAAAAGATTGCTGGCCTCTGATTTAAGTATCATTCATATAATCATGATTTCATTTAAGGATATGCTAATGTCTAGCAAAATTATAAGTAAGGATGGACACCATGACCTATCAAATAGGTTCCAAACAGGAAGACAAATAAGTTTACATTTGACGTCATTTCTTTGAAAAGTAGTACATTCTCAGTCACTGAGCCATCTTTCCAGCCCCAGATTCTGGGATTCTGATTAAGCGGTTTGGTGTCTTATTTGCTTTCGGCCATATCAAGCTGATGGATGTGAGGGCGCATTTGCAGCTCCTCAGCTTCTTGGCAGCAAGGTCACTTCACATGACTTAAACTGCTGGGTACCAACGCTAAAAATCCCAAGTCAACCCCTTGTGATTATCTGGGTTGCTGTCAAAATTAGTTTCAGTCTATCAACTATTGACAGTTTCTTAGAATCTGCTGTTTATTTCAATCACACATAGTTCCTAGAGGAATGAAAAGTGTGCCAACTTGCTCTTGATAGGAATAGCGCTTTGCTCTTGTTTCAAGAGGAAAAATGGCTTATACATGCTCCTTCTAGGTAGGATTCTATCAGAAGATGGTCTGTGCTTCTCAGTGTATATATCAAGGGATCTTTAGAAAGCATGTTGCCAATTTAGGATACTTAAAGATTTTTATTATTAAAATTATGTGTTTGTGTGTGGGTCTGTGTGTGGGTATGTACACACAAGTGCAGATATCTACAGAGGCCAGAGGCATTGGGTCCCTCCAGAGTTGGAGGTATGACTGGTTGTGAGCTGCCCAACATGGGTGCTGGGAAACATACTCAGGTACTCTGCAGGAACCTGTGTGTTCTTAACTGCTGAGCTATCTCTATAGCCCCATAGAATATTTAATTTAGAAAGGAAAATATTTTGAGAATTTCATACATATATACAATGAAATATGATCATATCCACTCCCTATTTTTCTCCTGCAGCTCCCCGAAGACACCCCTGACATGTTCCTCTCCCAATTTAATCTTCCTCCTCCTCCTTTTACTTTCTGCTATTTTTAAAAATAACCCACTAACTTCAATTAGTGCTGCCCACATATGCCTTTAAAAGGTATTTTATGGGGCTAGAGAGATGGCTCAGCAGTTAGGAGCACTGGTTGCTCCTGCAGAAGACCTGGGTTCAAATCCCAGCACTCACCTGGTGGCTACTAACCATCCATAACTCCAGTTCCAGGGGATCTGGTGCCCTTTTCTGACCTCCATGGGCACTGCATGACATGGGTGCACTTATAAAATAAAAAAATAATAAGGGGAGTAGAGAGATGGCTCAGCAGTTAAGAACACTTGCTGTTCTTCGAGAGGACTAGGATTAGAAGTAACTCCAGTTCCAGGGAATCTGACACCCTCTTCTGGCCTCTTCGGGCATTGCATGCATATGGTACACTTCCATCAGGCAAAACACTCACTTATATAAAATAATAAAATATTTTAAAAATAAAATATTTAAAAAGGTAGTTTAGAAGATTTTCTCTTAGGCAGTAATATCCTGGAGAAAGGTAGAAAGGAGAAAGAGGGGTCATACAGAAAGGCATCTGAGAGCTGGTCACTCAGGCAGTCTGGCAAAATTTACTATGAGAGTCAAGAGAGGAAAGTAAGGATTTGAGGGAGAGAACTTTCCAGAATCCACCAGGAAGCACAACTTCATTTCTGTTTTCCTTAAAAAGAAATTCATTCAAACTTAGCATTTTGTGGTGCTTAGAAATTCACAGATTTTTTTTTTGGGGGGGTACAATTAAATGGAAATCTTGCAATGCCATCCTCTAGACTCTGACTCAAGTTCTCCTGCCTCAGATGCTCAAGGCTGTTCTTATCATCCCTGAAAAGGGCAGGGTGGTCCCACCTTTTTATACTCTATAGTTTATGGTTTCTGATGTCATCCCTTCTAGAATATAAGCACTGTAAGGACTAAGGTGTTTGTTTTATTGTCAGAAGAATTCAAGATGTCTACAACAAGGATTGGTTTGTAATTAGCTTCTAAATAAATATTCGTTGAAACGGAATGAGCAAAGAAAAGGTTGCTTCACAGGTTGTATGCTGCAGAAAATTCCAGCCGGAAGAGAACTAAAAGCTTTCGGTATAAGATAGGGTTGACCGCTGCCTGCTGCTGGGGATGTTTTGTGTCCCGGAAGTCCTGCAGGAGCATCGGCTGTCCTTTGAGCTGCTGGCCTCGGGCGGCCAGAAGCTAGTGGAGGAGGAAGTGGCCTTGAACGAGTGCTGGCTGGTGCCCTGCTCTGCTGACTTCTTCTGGGACCTGGCAGTGCTGGAGGACATGAGGGCTGCGGGGGGGCCAGCCCATCACTTCTGTCCTGAAGCCCCAGCTGCTGGCGGCCATCTAGCAACTGTGCTGAAGAAAGCGCAGCTCTGTCTTGTGCTGTCCCCCACTGTCCCTGTTCCTCTCAGAGCCTTCAAGTATGGAAGGAGCATGGACAGGGCCAGTCTCAGGACTTGGGTCCTCGGGCATGTGGGGACCATGCCAAGTCTCGGTGTCAAGCCTTGGGCAGGTGATATGGGCACCCAGGCAGAGGCCCCAGGCTGTGGTGAAGGGCCCAGGCTACAGTGCTACAGCTCCTGAATTATGAACCCAAATAAATAAACTATTGGAACCAAGAAAAAAAGGAGACTGTAAGTCATTGGTGACCTTAGAGAAAGTAATTTCAGTAGTGTACATGGTGGAGACCAAAATGAAATGTTCTTGCTGTTATTTTAAATTCACTGTTTGGACAAAGTAATTCAGGGACATGGTTTCTAAGGTTAAGGTTAGATTTGTCTCCTAATGGTATTTTCTTCACCTATGCCCGGCTCATGGATATTGAAATATCTCAGCCTTTACTCGTTGAAATAATGGCTTGAGAAAAAAAAAAAAAGTACCTGGAAATATCCAGCTAGATTCTCAAGGGACTGCTCCAGTTTGCTTAAGAGAGACTCAGACAGCATGTAAATGAGAAGGAAGGAAATTTCCATTTCATTAGATGAACACATGACAGAGGATTCTGGTAAGCTATGTAGACATTTTGGGGTCAGGTTTCCTCTAGGCATATTTTATTGTTCCTTGATATGAGATTGTTTCTCATCTTTCCACAGAGCTTTATGCTTATGGGTTTGACATCACCATAAGTCATGTTCTGACTCCTTAGGAAGCTTCGTCCTAGAGGAATTTATGAGCAGTGCTCGTGATAATCTGCATCTCAACTGAACATTGCTTTTCTTTATTGTTCTCAGAGGCTCAGATGGAGACGTCTCTCAGTCATTCATTTGACAAGCAGACTGAGACTTAATTCCCATGTGACTTGGTATCCTCACCTTTCTACCCATAACTATCCCTCTGCTTGCTTTAGTGACTGGAAGCTGCCACCTGGGCTGTGTAAGTGGCTTCCAGCATCTTGTGCGAAGGTGAGATGAGCTCCTGTATCCATCCTAGTCACCTGCTCTGGAGCTTTTCATGCAACTGGTCCTCTTCCATGCATAGCTGTCTCAGTGGGATTGCTCAGGAATGGACAAGCTCTTCCCTGAACTGTCACCGCACAAAACACAACTTGCTATAGCTTTTATCGAGAATTGATTCTAGGTCAAAGTAAAAGAAGGAAGACTTCACATTGAGAATAATATAATAATGATTAGACGATGAGGTTGTCTTTAGAGTTCATGGGTTAAGACCCCTCATGCTTTAGAAGCTGTCTTGGAGACAAGGGTTTGAGAACAAATAGTTTACTTGGCATACAATCTCAGGAAACACTGGTGGAGGAAAGGAAATCTAGGTAGGGTACATACAGTGATTACCACTGTAGCCAATAAGGGTTTAGTCCCATGGGGGAACTTGTATATATACATATGTGTGTGTGTGTGTGTGTGTGTGTATGTGTGTATCAACTATGCATGCATGTACAGACCAGAGGACAACCTTGGGTGTTATTACTAAGTAGCTGTTCACCTGGTTTTGAAATAGGGTCTCTGGTTGGCTTGGAGCTTACCAATTAGACTAGGCTGGCTGGCCAGTAACCTTAGGGATCTGTTCTAGTTTGTCTCTCCATTGCTGTGACAAAACACTCTGACCACTACCAACGTGGGGAGGAAAGGGTTTATTTATCTTACATTTCCCCGGTCACAGTTCATCAGGGAGCCCAAGGTAGGAAATCAGGGCAGAAACCTGGAGGCAGGAACTGAAGCACAGGTCGTGGATGAATGCTGCTTACTGCCTTGCTCCCCAGCCCCAGCTGCCTGCTTTCTTATGCAACAGAGGCCTACCTGCCCAGGAATGGTACCACCCATAGTGGGCTGGGCCCTCCCACATCACTCAACAATCAAGAAGATGCCCCACAGATATGGCCACTGGCCAGTCCAATGGAGGCAATTCACCAGTTGAGGCTCCTTCAAGTTGACACTAAAGCTATCCAGCACAGGATCCTTCTGTTTCTGCCTTCTTGTAAGTACACACTAACATACCTGGATTTATTTGTTTGTTGTTTTTTTGAGACAGGGTCTCACTATGTAGCCCTGTCTGGACTGGAACTCACTATGTAGACTAGGCTGGCCTCGAACCCACAGAGATCCATCTGCCTCCACCTCCCCAGGGCTGGAATTAAAGGCATGCCCCACTATGCCCAGGCCATACCTGGACTTTTACTTGGGTTCTGGGATCAAACTCAGCTTCTCATCCTTGCATGACAAGCACTTTACCCACTGAGCCATCTCCACAGTCCACATGGGGAACCTTTGAGAGATGGAATAGAACTTCTTTGACCACTGTGGTAACCATTAGCCACACATGGCTAGTGAGCATTTGAAATGTAGTTAAACAGAACTGAGTTGTGTTCCAAATGTAAAAAATATGTTGGAGTTCTAACACAGTATACCACAAATTAAAAAAAAAAGAATAAAACATCTCATCATTACATTTCATAATGACTATTTTGACCTGGTTACATTTTAGATATGTGGGGTCAAATAAAATGTATTGTTAAAATTAATTTCATCTGTTTCATTTTATTTAAAAATCAAAAAAATTTAATAACTACATGATTAGAAGAAGCATTTCATTACAGCTTTAACATATTCGGTAACACACTCCAGAGCAAAAGTATATCTCTTTCATAAGTGGCTGTAAGTTTCTAGGTTAACAGTTGAATTAATACAGTTATACAATATTGAACTCAGTATAAGCCCTGTAAGACATAAAATTGAATGAGTTTT
>NW_008360332.1:6706478-6707065 GCF_000622305.1 Nannospalax galili
TTGTTCTCAGATAAACCTTACCTAGACATATATTTCTTGATCTGCTATGTATAATTTGTCAGTAGGGTGTAGGAGTAATATGGTTCCCTCTGATTTTTAAAACTAGCTAGGCACTGTTTATCTCTCACATTGTCTCACCACTCCATCATGGTTTTCCCACTTGAGGTGCCCCCATTTCCCCCCTTTCTCCCTTAATAATACCCTTCTCCTATGGTCCTACCCCTCTTGAGCTCCTTCTTTCCCTTTATCCCCCAGGTCCCTTGTATATCCTTCCCTCCCCCCTTCCTTAACCTAACCCAATTTTTATCCATATCTCCCTTATTAAGGCCTGTTTTCTACTGTTCTTCTCTTTCAGGTTCTTTATTTTCCTTTACCTCCCTGTTTCCTTTCCATTATCCTGGTTCCTGTAGTTATGTCTGGATACATCTCACTTATCAGGGTTTGGTTCTAGGATCCACATATGAGGAAGAACATGTTGATTTTTTCTGAGTCTGTGTTACTTCACTTAGTGTAACAGTTTCTAGTTCCACCCATTTACCTGCAAATTCCATGATTTCATCTTTCTTTACTGCTGAGTAAAACTCCAT
>NW_008360332.1:6708368-6708680 GCF_000622305.1 Nannospalax galili
AGTTATTCAGGATTTTCTTTCATGTATTTTGTATAGAGTAGTTAGAATCAGTGTCAGTTCCCTCTCAAAGGCATCTAGATAGGGAGAGAAAACAAATTTATCCATCATTTTAGAACAATAGCTGGCTGTCTCCCTTGGCTACAGGTGGGCACTACGTTATTGCTGGCAGCTCTTAGATATATCATCTGCAAAAAAGGGATAATTTGATGTCTGCTTTTCCAATTATTGCTCCTTTGATTTCCTGCTCTTGTCTTATTGCTCTTGCAAGAGTTTCAAGCACTATGTTAAAGAGAAGTGGAAATAGTGGAAAAC
>NW_008360332.1:6711432-6713359 GCF_000622305.1 Nannospalax galili
TCTCCATGAAGGATTTTGGCCTCAGGAATTTGGGGCCCAGAAAAGATGCTGGTCTAGGGCAGCTGGTGGCCATGCCACCCAGAGATGCAAAGGAAGATGGGGGTGGGAAGCGGCCCCAAGGGCTCCTGGGGACTGCACTGAGGAGCTGGGTTGATCTGGATGCAAAGGATCAGGAAGAGGAAGGGTCAGCCCTGGTGTCCAGGAAAGAGGCTGGTAGGTTGTGCAGGCCCAGGGAAGTAGAGGGAGGTGAGAGCGGGGCCAGGCCCAGAGTGCTCCTGGGGACCAGAGAAGGACCTGGGTTGGTCTGGATGCAAAGGATCAGGAAGCAGTGGTGGTTCCCCAGGTATCTAGGGCTCCAAGACAAGGAATGGAACAGGACCCAGGCTAGGAGAGACAGGTGGGTGAGATAGGAGGGTGAATGAGGCTAGGGGAGTCAAGGCGCAGAGAGCACGATCTACTTACCCCGTAGAGAGAGGCCCAGGGAAGCAGAGGGAGGTGCGCACCCATGTTGTGCAATGCCCACTGGTGTCAGAGAAGGCATTGGATCCCTGGAACTGGAGTTATAGATGATTGTTAGCCACTATGTGGGTGCTGGGAACCAAACCTGGGTCCTTTGCAAGAGCAGCCAGTGCTCTTAACTACTGAACATCTCTCCAGCTTCTCACTTTATTTTTTAAATGTAGCTACTAAGTATGAAATTACATGCATGGCTCACATTATACTTCTATTGAATGGTGCTGGTGTAGAGCATGCCTTGTAATTGTCCACTGGAACTCCTATCACAAGGTCTGGGTGCCCTGGTCAGCTCTGCAGAGGGACATATACAGTTTATCTCTAATTGTGTGGAACTAAGCCAAATTCAACTTCTCTTCCTGTTTCTTTATACACATCAAGTGCTTATATCTTCCCTGTAGTCCTAAGATAGACCATGTGGATAGAAACACATGGTTGCACAAGTCCCAGTCCTATGTATGGACCAGGATAACATTTGAAAGACTTAACTCTGCTCCCATCTTCCCTTAGTTCTCATACTCATTGTAGCTAGGTGCTCTGAAGCAAGTTGGCCATTGCTTTAAGGGATTCTTGAAACAGAGTCTAAAAAAAGCAAACCTGTCAGGTTTAGGTTCAACAGTCTCTGATTCAGCTGTAAGATGGATAGTGTTGGATGTATAGCTGCAAAGAGAGCCTTTGGTGGGTACTGTTCACTGACACAGTGATGATTAGTTAGCCCTTGTTACATAGGACTATCCTCTGACTGGCAAGCTGTGACAGACACCTTCTTCCCAAGCTTGATTGCACTTTTTGGCCTAAGATCATCACAGAACTTGTTGACTGTTGACCTTCTGTAAGAAAGGAGGGACAGGGAGAGTTAGTCATGCCTCCCAACCAACCAGTTGGCCCTAGTTTCATAAGGGGGAAGGACTAAGGGTACCTAAGCTGAGGAAGTCTATAGGGAGGCTCTTTCACCATTTTGTATGGCTGCTGGGAAGTCACAATCCATGCCTGGATGGGGGTTTTCCAGTGCAGCCTTAGGAGGGGAGCACCCACATTCCTGTAAATCACCCCTCATCCACTCTCTGTAAGTAAGCCCAATAAACTCACTGGTTTTCCAAACTGTAGTTTGGCAAAATCATACCTTGCTTTGTCTTAGGAACCCAAGGGAGGAGGGGGCAGGCATTGTTTGAGCTTCCCAGATGGAATTTTAGCAACAGCTCCAAAGACATTCACCTGTGCTTTGCTAGGTTCCCTGCCCCTCCCACACCATGTAGGAAGCCCCCCCCCCAATAGTCCTGGTACCTAAAAGTATCAGAATGGAAGACAGTACCACCTAGAGTTTTCATGGAATGGTTCCTGGGCAAGATGGGATCAGATAGAACTGGCCCCAAACCTCTCAACAAACCAAGACAGTGGTGGGCTTTATATATAT
>NW_008360332.1:6713422-6751630 GCF_000622305.1 Nannospalax galili
ATATAACTATACCTGTGCTATACTCCCTAAGGAATATTTCTCCAAAGGAAACATCTTCAGAAATGTGTTTCTCCACAGTTATGACAACTCCTTACATTAATTTGCAGAGCAGCATCTGTCCCTGAAGCCACGTTATCTTAAGCCCCCATCAACACCATCATCTTTCTTCCAGTGATGGCAGAGAATCAATAAGCTGCTCAATAGAGGAGCGGTCTGCTTAAAGATACATTCAGTATAATTAAAAAACACCAGTGTATGAATTTATCTAATGTCACTTTGTACCTGGGCTTCAGGGACACATATCTGAGCTAAAATGATAGAAAACCATTGAGTGTCGATTCAGTCATACACAGGCAGGAGGCAGTTTGAGCTGGCCTCAGAATTACTGTGAGGTGTAAGGAGGTTTACAGAATGGACTTGCTCTTGTTTTGTTGAGATTGTTGCCTCAAATGGGCACATTCCTGAAGCTGTTTTCTCAGGTGGTTGAACTGATGAGAGAGGAAGGTGGAAAGCTGCCCAAAAGATTGCTGTAGCATTTGGTTTTCTTGGGCCAGGTTAGGCATTAAACAGTCTCTGTCATTGACCTGCGATCTCGGTATTAGTTTCACTAACCCTGGAAACAAGTGTTTAATAACCTTAGTGACCCTGCAAATATTTCAGAGTGTGACCTCTTATATTTTACAGTTCCAGTGCTAGGTGATGGTGGGTTAATGACAGAGAAGACCTATGAACAACATCAGGACATTTGAAACGAAATGATGGGAAACTTCTCGGATAGCAGAGCCTGGAGCATACCATCTATTGAGTAAGACAAAGATGGTCACTGTCTTTTGGAGTGATCCCTAGCCACATATCCCCTTCTCTGAACTCTGAGCCAGCTGTCATAACCAAACAATGTGATCAGACCTTCCTGGGGTGTCCTTATGTTCCCTGTTCACCTGTCGCAGGTGCTTGTTCGTATATCTATAGCAAACCTGATCTGCTAGTATGCTTGTGGGCATCCATGCAAGCCATGCTTCTCATTATCCTGTCAAAAGCTGCCTGTCCTTTGCTTAACACAGGTGGCATGGCTGGAACAATCTCTGGAGGATTCCTCCTCTCACGGCACCACATTCCTTAGGAAAAGAGTTTTGACATATTTCTCACTTGACTCAACTATTCTCCCACCAGAGGAGCATTCTGGGTCCTACAGTCCTTGTTAAAAGGCCAGGAGGTCATGTTCACAGAGGGCGTCGTAAGAAGAGTTTCCTTTTCCCAGGTTCCTAGGTAAGCTAATTTTTTTATCACCCTGACAAAAAATCCCTGACAGAAACAACTTAAAGAAGCAAAGATTTATGTTAGCTCGTTGTTTCAGAAGGTTCAGACCCCGGGCCTGTGTGCTTCCACACCCATGGGAGTGGAGCATGTGATGGAGGAGGTTCATCACTTAGTGGCAGACAGGAAGCAGGAAGAAACCGGAAGGAACCAGGGACCAGGTATTGTTAAGAGTCCAGGACTGCAGATGACCCTCTCCCAGTGTAAAAAAGCCTCACAAGACAGGCTGTGAGGGCCCCCTTGCAAAACAGGAACTGGCCAGACAGCTGTCTCAGAACAAAGCTGTTCCCCAGATAATTTTGGAAGATAAACAGGACCCTGCACCCAGACCCACTGATGTAAGAACTGTCTCAGTTCAAGCTACTTCCCTTGAAACTAAAGATTATTTTTGTTGCCTTCCACATTCCTCAACCCCCTTACTAAGAACCCCCTTCCTCAGCAGTCAGAAGGCTGCTGGTTGCCTTTCTCTCCCCAACTGAGCTGTAAGCCCCCAGCAATCCTAAGGAATAAACTTTGCTTTACTGGAGTCCTATGTTTCCTGTGGCTATTCCCTGCCTGGCTTTTATCTAACATGTGTAACTTTGAGTCATGCCACCAGTGATCTACTTTCTCCACATAGGCCTCATCTCTTAAAACTCTTCCATTTGGAAAATAGGACCAACCATTTAACATATGAGCCTATGGGGGTACTTAATATTTAAATATAGTACCAGCTCTCTGCATTTAAAAATTAAAAAAAATTATTTATATTATTATTATTTTTTTTAACGGAGCATAGGGTAGGGGTTTATTTACAGAAGGTTCGTTTTATGTTTTATTATTTTTATTTTGTGTGTATGAATGTATTGCCTATATGTATGTAGGTATACCTTTGTCATGTATTGCCTGCAGAGGTCAGAAGAGGGTGTCAGAGTCCCTGAAACTGGAGTTACAGAGAATTGTTACCTGCCATGTGGGTGCTGGGACTCGAACCCAGGTCTTCTGCAGGAGCAGCCAGTACTCGTAACCACTGAGCCATCGCTCCAGTCCAGGGTTCTGCATTTTAATGCAGCAGTTAAATAGTAAAAACAGGAGAGGCAAGACTGCCTTCCTCTCTTTCTCCATTAATTCATTCAACTGACACTTATTAGGCATTTCTACCTGCCAGGAACTATTTGAGATCCTAAAGCTAAGCTAAAGTATCTCATGGAGTTTATGTTATAGTGGAAGAAGTCAGAGGATAATAAGTAAACATCTAAAATAATACCAGACCAAGAGATTGGGAAAGGGAGGCAGAGGTGACTATGTATATGTATTCATATGTACCTGTACAGGGGCACCTTTAGGGAGGATGTCAGGAGATGGCATTCTGTGTGGGTGATGCTGAATGGAAGTGGGAATAAGAGAGAGAGGGGCCAAGCTATTTGGAAGTGTGTGGGAGCAGCTTTCTAGAGAGGGGAGCCAGCATTCAAGGATGTATTCAAAGGTGCTAGAACCTGCCTCCTACCGGATCTCCCTTACTTCTTTGCTTTCCTTAAAGATGAACTCAACTCTCTCTAGCAGTCAGGAGTGGGATGGGACAAATCCAACAAACAGGACAATTTTTGCCTGGGACAAATTCACAGAGCAGGGAAAGAGAAAGACAGAGAAGCAAATCATTAAAATACGAAGCTGTGCACTTTGTAGGAGGAATTATACAGTGTTGCTGGGAAGATGACAGAGCACAGCCATCTCTTAAACATCTGCTTAGTAGCTAGATCCTCAAGGAGGAAGTCGAGGACCTGAAGAGTCAGCAAGTTCCACTCCCCCTGCCCTGATGCAATGTTTTCTGCCCTGGGCACCCTAAAAAGTTCTACAGAGGGGGAAGCTTCTTCAGACAATCCAACAAAGCAAACAACAAGCACCAAAAAGGCGATCCAGTGGAAAACTGGAATCCATTCAAGTTGCTGAGGAAACAGGAAAGGTAACTTTTATTTGTACGTTCAGGATGCTGACATAAACACACACACACACACACACACACACACACACACACACACAGTGTTCAAAGAAGGACTGGGGTCAAAGGGAGGAGTTGGCAGCCTTCCTTGGGAATGTGTAATGCAAGAACAAAAGCCTCACAGAACAAGGAAAAAAACCTGAACACAAGTTCAGAGTGAAGCCCTTGTTTTTCATATAACAAATCAAAGTTTAAAGTGAGACCGTGTATTGACTTAAAGGCGTGACTCATTCAAATGGAACAGACTTAAAAACACAATGATTTCCATTTATTGTTATTGGCCATGGGACACTTAATGACACTGAAGCCCCAAATACAGAAGCTTCTAACAATGCATGTCTATGTAAGGGCAAAAGAGGGACATGTTGTATACTTTAAACCATTTAAAGGGGAAATGCCAGACTCAAGGCACTGGCCCTTGTGTGCCTTTAGACTATAGGTAGTGGTGAGTAGGTATGAGGCGGACATTAGATAAACGGAAGGAGTGACTGCAGTGCTGGGAGGTGTGAATGCCTGAATACAACTTGGATTTGTGGTAAACACCAGGAAGGACATGAAAGAGACCTGTTTTACTACTTACTTTCAGAACAGAATAGATTACAGGATGACCAGATGTCTTTCTTCTTCTTTTTTTTTTTTTTTAAAGCGTTGAGTGTTTTGCCTGCATGTATGTAAGTGTACCATGTGCATGCAGTTCCCATGGAGGCCAGAAGAGGCCATCGAATCCCATGGAACTGGAGTTACAGATGATTGTGAGCCATCATGTGGGTGCTGGGAACCAAACTCTGATGCTCTGCACAAGCAGCCAGTGCTTTCAACCTCTGAGCCATCTCTCTAGACCCAGATGCTTTCTTTTTTCTATTTTTCAATGCATATTTTTGCATTTTATATTGTAGATCTTAATCATATTTAGACCCTTCTCCTATCTGTACCCACCCCCCAGCCTGTCCACAGAATCTCATATATTCTGTCATATATGTTAAGGCCTAGTCAAGTTTGTGTACCCAGATGTCCCTCGGTATGAGTTCATCCACTGGAGCCTGGTCAGCCTATCTAGTGTCACTCCTTAAAGAAGATCAACTCTCCCTCATCCTGCAGTGATCAGTTGCCAACAATACCTCGGCTAAGGTTGGGGCCTCCTGCCCATTTCCCCAGCTCTGTGTTGGTTTTTGTCTGATTGAGTTTGCGTGGGTCTTGTGCATGCAGTCACCATTGCTGTAAGTTCATATGAGCAAGTTCCCTGGAGGTCAAAATGTAGAGAATAAGAGACTACAGAGCGCACGTCCCTGGATAGGACTCACAAACCTCAGCTACCCAGGACTCAGGGACCATTGTGGAAGAGGGGGCAAAAAGATTGTAAGAGCCAGGGGTGGTACATGACCATAAGGAATCAGATGTCTTTCTTGAGGAACATCTATAAATGATGTCCTGAGAAGACTGAGAGAAAAGCACAGTTCTCAGCTAGGTCTGGTTCATGGTAGAATTGCTTCTCTGCTGAGTTTGGGAAGGAAATAGGGAATCTGGCCTAGTGCCTCATTTCCTCTTCTTGGGAGCGTGCTCATTTACTGTGAGCTCGTGTTCACTCAGCTTCCCCAGGCAGCATGTGACCCCATGAGGGTCTTGCCCTGGCTCATCCCTGCCTTCAACAGTCATTTTTAAATCTAAAGTTCTAATTGCCCAATAGCCACAGGGTAAGTCTTCCCACTAGGCTTCTGTACTAAGTGTGATAACTTGGACTCAAACTACTTGGTATTATTTCTCAGTAGGTTCAGAACTTTGGGCGGAAGATAAGTATTACTGAGACACCTGGGACATCTCACAGGGTCCTTCAGAGCTGTTGAAATTGAGGATTAGACAGAGGCCAAAATACCTGCCAGTCTGGAGAGATGAGTCTTACATTAGGACAAGGGGAACACAGCACAATTCCGTCCTCAAACCAAATGTCACCAAGGCAGACACTTGAGTGCTAGGAGTTAGTTTGTGGATGAGGTGCTTCTCACCTGAAGGGGTCTTGTAGTGTGCTCCAGGTGTGAATCTTCTCTCAAGAGAAATCATGCTTATACCTCATTCACACTAGGAAACCAGCTAGCTTCAAAATGCCACCAGTTCATTCATAGACAGGAATATGCTTAGCAACTAGAACCAACCACCCAACTCACTAACTAACCCACCAACCAACCATCCAACCAGTCCACCCAAATGCCAAAATAAATAAACCTAGCATTTTAGTTGATGGTATATGACATATAAAAGATATTTCCTGTTCTGAAAAATAAAGCAACGAAACTTAAGGCTCTTATGTGTGCACCCATGTAGGCACCTGTGGAGGCCACAGGCCACTGTTAATCTCGTCCTCAATTGGTCACCACCTTATTTTAAGATTTCATTTTTACTTTTATTTCTGTGTATGTGTGTGTGAGTATGTACAGTATGTGAGTATGTGTGCAGGTGCCTAAAGAGGCCAAAAAAGAGCACTGGATCCTTTGGAGCTGGAGTTACAGGTAATTGTAAGCCACCTGATGTGTGTGTTGGGAACTGAACTCTGGTAATCTGCAAGGGCAAGCACTCTTAACTGTAGAGCTGTCTGTCTAGGCCCTCCATCTTATTTTTTGAGGCAGACATTGAACTTGGAGCTCACCAACTGACTAGACTAGCTAGCTAGTCAGTGAACCATGGGGGATATTCCTTTCTCTGACTACTGGCACTGGTACCACAGGTACATGCTGCCATGCCTGGGCTTTTACATTTATTTATTAATTATTTATTTAGTATGTATGTGTACATGTATGCATACACTTCATGGCACATGATCTTTGGGAGATGGGTGTCTCTTTCCATCATGTAGATTCTGGAGATTGAACTCAGGTGTGAGGATTGGTGGCAAGCACCTTTACCCACCAAGCAATCCTGCCAGCCCACACTCAGCTTTTTATGTGGGTGCTGGGGATCTGAACTCAGGTCCTCATGCTCATATGTCACTTTACCCATTAAGCCATTTTTCCAGTCTCCTGTTTGCTTTTTAAAGACAGGGGCTTACTCTATAGCCCAGGTTGGCTTTGAACTTATGATCCTCTTGACTCAGCTTTCTGAGTGCTGGGATTACAGATGTGTATTTCCATGCCCAGATAACTTAAGTTCTGTATTGCAGTTTCCAGTTAACAAATCACTACTCTACTCACTTTGACCTATATCAAAACCTCATGGTATGATGGTGATTTCCGTTTCAATAATGGAATAGAAAAGATCAGAGAGAGGAAGCAGGAAATGAGTTGGATTAGTCCATAGGGCCAGATTCCTGTTACCCCCATAAGCAACTGTGCACGGTTGAACAGCACACAGTCATCTTTGTTTTTATACACCTCTCCTATTTCCCATTCTTGGTAGACATCCTGTGGTCATGTAAGATGTTAACATTAGTGGAATGGGAAGAAAGACATACGAGAACTCTTTGTACTGTTTTGAAACTTTTCTGCAAGTCTCAAAATAAAAATTAAGAAAAGAACCTGACATTCTTTTAATGTGTATATTGGGTTGTGCAATTCTGAAGGGAATCATAAAAGTGGTGTCTACAGTTAAAATAAAGCAGCATTTGGTTTCAAGAATCTAGCCAGAGTTTAGTTGTCTTTTCTCTCTGTTGGCTGTCTTATTTATTTATTTTATGTGTATGAGTGTATTGCCTGCATGTATGTAAGTGTACCTGCGTCATGCAATGCCCACAGAGGTCAGAAGACAGCATCAGATCCCCTGGAACTGGAGTTACAGATGGTTGTTAGCCACCATGTGGGTCCTGAGAATCGAACCCAGGTCCTCTGCAGGAGCAGCCAGTGCTCTTAACCACTGAGCCTTCTCTCCAGCCCTCCATTGGTTCTCTTGATGTGCAATTCTAGACAGTGTGGATTCTGACCTCTTTCTCCTCATACCATGCACTACCCCATATCCTGCTCATGGTCACCAGCATCTTGTCCTGCACATTGGCTTTCTGATAAACCTCAAATCCATCTAGATCTAATTTTGGATCTAATTCTTTAAAAAAATATTTTATTTAAGCCGGGTGTGGTGGCACACGCCTTTAATCCCAGCAGAGGCAGGCAGATCTCTGTGAGTTCAAGGCCAGCCTGGTCTACATAGTGAGTTCCAGGTCAGCTGGGGCTACAGGGAGATCCCGTCTTAAAAAGCCCCCCCCCCAATTTTATTTATTGTTTAAAAAATTTTATGTGTGTGCGTGTATTGCCTGCATGTAAGTGCACCCATGTCGTGCAATGCCTGTGGAGGTCAGAAGAGGTGTCAGATTCTCCTGGAACTGGAGTTACAGATGGTTTAGCAGCCATGTGGGTGCCAGGAATTGAACCCAGTTCTTCTGTAAGAGCAGCCGGCGCTCTTAATCACTGAGCCATCTTTCCAACCCCTCTGGATCTAATTCTAACAGGCTCCCCTTTCAGGCATAGACTGGTTTCTGGCTCTCCAGTCTTCCCTTTTTCAAAGTGCACAGCCAGGGCTGTGATAAAGAGGAAGGCATGGGGTATACTACACAAACTCATTGAGTGTGGTAGTATGGTTTGGATGTGAAATGTCCCCCGATAGACTCGTGTGTTCGGGCTCTTGGTCCCAGATAGTGCATCTGTTTTTGGAGTCTGTGAAACTTTTGAGAAGTGGGTTTTAGCTGGAAGAAAGGGGATTGGCCTTCAGGTTTATAGTCTGGGCCTGGTTCTGGTGTAATATTCTCTCTCTCTCTCTCTCTCTCTCTCTCTCTCTCTCTCTCCCTTCTAACTTCCCTCCTTTCCTTCCCCCTCTCTCCTGACTGCATATGATGTGGCCACCTCACTCTCTTGTTTCCACAGCAACAAGTTGCCCCTGCTTCTAAATATAAGCTAGAACCTCTGTCCACCGGGACCCATGATTCCATTTCCCTCACTTCCTGCCTCCTCCGCCTCCATTTCCTCATCCATCCTCTTCAGTGTTATAACCAGGTTATGGAACACTATCAACTGAGGCATACAGTGGTCAAGACTTGCTTTATACCGTGGTAATCAGAATCTTCCTTCTTTGGAAGGGCCCAGAGTGCTGTCAAAAGCTCCTACAGACAGTAATAATTGTGTATTTTCACAGCTTTCCCCGAGGGGTCTGATTGGTTGTGACAGATTCTGGGTCACTGAGGTGACAAATTATGACTGGGATTTTTTTTTTTTTTAAACCCAGGCTTCTCAAGTCTGCCTGAAGAGAATGTGAGGATGCCTCTTGGTAAAGTCTTAGATCCTGACCAAGGGGTTTTCAGTTAGAGCTATATAAAAGCATGGGCTGTGGTTCTGTTCTCATTCAGTGATTGGTCCAGTCATCTTTAGTCCACCAGGCTCCCACACTCCCCACCGTGTGTCAGACACCAAGCTTAGCACTGAGAATGCAAAGAAACTCGTAGTCCCTAATGAAGAATCTCAGTCCTCTGTAAAGGACATGCATCCACAACAAAACAACTCCTATATTCTGTGTATCAGCCCCGCAGTCAATGAATTTGTTCATCTGTCTATTTGTGTATTTGACATTCTGAGCGCTTACTGCTTACTGGGTTGGGTCTTGTGCTAGGTACTACTGATGTTGGGAAAAGTGGTTTCTGTTCTTGTCATCTCCTACCTAGGGTGAGATCAGGCTGGGCACAGACAGCTGAAAAGCATTGTAGCCAACAGATCTGCTGCCAAGTGGGTTGGTTTGTGCTTGTGGGCCACTGGGTGCAGTGGTGTATGCCTGTAATCCCAGCACTTGGGAAGCTGAGGCAGGGGAATTACTGGGAGTTTAAGGCCAGTCTGGACTGAGTTCTAAGTCAGCCTGAGATATGACAAGAGACCCTGTCTCAAAAAACCAAAACCAAAAAAATTTAGAAAAAAAGCCTGGACTATGAGCTGCCTAGATATTTGGTTCAACAGGAATTCTGGGTGTATATTTGTGAATACGGTTATTTTTGAATCTGTAGACTGAATAAAGCAGATCTCCTCCTCCATTGGGCTTCCAGTGTGGGTAGATTCCGTTCAGTCTGTTGAAATCTTGACTAAACATCTGGTTAAGGAGTCTCTCCACTTGTCTCTTGGGCTGGGGAATGTTTCTCTCTTCAGACTGGAATTGGGTCTTAAACCATCAGTTCTCCTGGTCCTCTGCTTGCTGACTACAGATACTGGACCTCTTAGTTTATTGAGCTTAGATCAGTTTCTGAGGAATCTAGACTGATAAACCAAGCAGCCATTAGAATGTCTTGCACATTCAACAAAAATGCATTTCATGTCTTTGATGCTTGAATTGGAACAATGGGAACTTCTCAGTCAGCCCTCTTGCCCTCCTGTCCTGTTTTCCTTCTCCTTCCCTCCCACCTTGCTCTTGCCCTGCCTTTCCCCCCTCCCATTCTCTCTTCTCTTTCACTGGTTTGTGTTATGTTTATGTTCCTTCCTCCCCCGCCCCCAAAAAAACACCTGCCACCAGGAAGAGACAGATGAGCACGTTCATATTAAGATGTGAATGAGTAGTAAGAATTAAAGTGTTATTACCCCCACCCCATCCCAGGGTTTTTTTGTTTGTTTGTTTGTTTGTTTTTCCTCTAAAAGGAAGAAATCTTCGGGCTGGCATACCATGGTAGACCAAGAGATGGTAGTGGCAGGTGACAGGGAAGCATTCCTAGCTACAAGGCCTTTGGCCCTGCCCAGATTCTAATGTATGGCTCTTGAGCACCCCTACCAGGACTATGATTTCATTTCTGGTTACAGCCAAGATGGGGGAGGTTAGGCCTCTCTGCCCAGGATAGACTGGGAATGAGTTCCTGGGGTGACAAGGTGAATCTACAGTGTGGGCCTAGGAAGACTCAATTTACCCTCAGTGTCAAAAGGCCCCATGTGTCTAGGAAGCCCACTTTGTGGGTAGCAGCATCACGCTTCCCCTTTTCTCCATGCGAGATCTGCTGAGAAAACCAGCAAGTGACCACCAGAGGGCGCCACGACTCCACACTTCTGCAAAAACTGCACTCAAACAGAGTTGTCCCGGTGTCCTTTGTTTCTGAGGGTAAATCAAGAGCTGCCTCTGGGGAAAAGGGGAGAACTCCTCATTAATAAGGAAAAGCAGATGTAGGAAACATTTAATTTTGCTCTTTATTTTTGAAACAGGGTCTCACTATATAGTCCGGGTTAGCATGGAACTTGCTAGGTAGACCAGGTAGGCCTAGGACTCACAGAGATCCACTTACCTCTATCACTGGAATGCTGGGGCTACAGGTGTGTGCCACGACACCTGACAGTGGGACGTTCTTTAAACACTCTGCAAGCGCCTTTCTGTGCAGTCGTCTTGAGGGCTTACACTATTGGAGCACTTGTTTCAAGGTGCAGCCCAGGATCGTCCTGCACACAAAGGACTGCGCTGCCAATCAGAACTGGGTGAGTGGCAGCCCCCGTTCTGGATCTGTGCTCATTAGTTGTGACTACCCACTGAGGCTCGCTGGGCCCCAGTTTTTTTTTATCTGCTTCATGGAGTATTTGAGGGTTAAGGGAAAGTGGCCCATAATATGTCCTGGCACCACAGTTACAAAAGACAAAAAGGGGCTGGCAGAGCTGTAATCATTGACTATTACTTACAATTTTAAAAAATTAAATATTTTATTATTTTTATTTTATGTGTATGGGTGTTTTGCCTGCATATTTGTAAGTGCACCCATGTTGGGCAACGCCTGTGGATATCAGAAGAGAGTGTCGATCCCCTAGACCTGGAGTTATAGACAGTTGTTAGCAGCTATGTGGGTGGTGGGAACTGAACCTGGGTCCTCTGCAAGAGCAGTCAGTGCTCTTAACCTCTAAGTCATCTCTCCAGTCCCTTACAATTTTTAACACATGCTTATATGTATGTGGTATGCATGCACATGTCTATGTGTGTGGGCACATATATGTGTGTGGACATTCATATATGTCTGCATGTGGAGGGTTGGTTGTTTTCCTCTATCACTTCCCACCTTATTCTTGGAAGTAGGGTCTCTCATTGAACCCAGAGCTCACTGATATGACTATAGTCTAGCTAGTCAGTTTGTTCTGTGTAGTAGTTAGCTTTAACTGTCAACGCAACCTA
Source organism: Nannospalax galili (assembly GCF_000622305.1). Lineage (NCBI taxonomy): Eukaryota > Metazoa > Chordata > Mammalia > Rodentia > Spalacidae > Nannospalax > Nannospalax galili. The sequence continues at coordinate 6,724,800 of NW_008360332.1, forward strand.
GAGTCATCTGAAAAGGGACTCTCACTTGAGGGACTTCCCAGAACATATTGGCCAGTGGGCATATCTGTGAAGGGATGGTACTGATGGCTAATTGATGTAGGAGGGGCTAGGCCACTGTGGGCAGTGCTGTTCCTCGGGCAGGTGGTCCTGAGCTGTGTAAGAAGGCTAGCGAAGCATGAACCTGTGAGCAAGCCAGCAAGCAGCATTCCTCCATGGCTTCTGCTTCAAGTTCTTGAGTTCCTGCTCTGACTTCCCTCAGTGATGGGCTGTGACCTGGAAATGTCAGCCAAATAAACCCTTTCCTCCCCCATGTTGCTTTTGGTCGGAGCATTTTATTACAGCAAAAGAAAGGAAACCAGAACACTCCAGGGATCTCTTCTCCACTTTCCAAAGTAATTACAGGTGGGTGGTCACATGTGCTCGGCATTTAAGTATTTTCTAGGGGCTCCAAACTCCAGTACTCCTGTTTGTGCAGCTAATGTTTTATCCACAGAACCATTTCCACAGAGGTTTCATCTGATAAGCCACCTCCCCAGTCTGCTCACATCTTTTCTTAATGACCAAGAAGGTATCAGCTGTTTGCAAACCACCTGAAGGGTGGGCTGTGGTCCAAAGCTGTACAATTAGACAGCAAATAAAGGGGTGTATCTGTGTGTGTGGGGGCATTTTGGAGAGTAGGATGGGCTAGGTCATGCCACACCAGGAAAGTGTCACTAGAAAGCATAATGTGGCATCTCCCTGCTCTACCTATGTAAAGACACACCTTGTGGTTTCTGTACGCACAGGCTCATCTGGCCCAGAAGAGCTTTATCCACACTTCCTCAAATTCACCACTTCGAATACATTTTACTCTCATCTCCTTTTGCTTATTCAAATCACTGTTCACCCCAGCTCAGAGGGGCACAGCAATGACCCCACCTGAAATGCTGAATTGGAGAATGTGAGAGGAAAGGAACGGTTACCAGGTAGCTGGGCTCCCAGGTTGTCATGAGGAACTTGGCATGTGTGGTAATTACATACACTTGAGTTGAGTTTTAGAAAAACATAAAGGGGAGCTATTTTCCTCTTTTTTTAGGGACTGTAGTGATAGACATTCCATGAGCGGTTATTTATGCAACACAATTTCCAGGGCTGGATTCTGTTAGTGCGTTTTAACCATGGAAGAGATGGACTTCTAACCAGGGGCTCATGTAGTTGTAGGAACGGCAGCTTCTAAGCTATGGAGTGGCAGGTGCTGTTGCAAAGCTGATTAATCCTATTCAATAAACAAGAGGCTACTCTGTGTAGCACTGTACAGAGCACCAAACACTTTTATATAAACGCTATCATTCGATGTTCCCAACTCTCCTCTGAGATACACAGAAGACAAAGAATGTTATTATTATTTTTTAAGACTTAGTTTAAATTATGTGTATTGTATGTCTGTGTCTGTTATACAACAGGTGTGCAGCTGCCCATGGAGGCCAGAAGAGGGCATCAGATCTTCTGGAACTGGAATTAGAGGTGATTGTAAACTGCCCCATGTGTGTTCTAGGAACAAAACTCTGATCCTCTGTAAGTGCAATAGAATATGTTTTCTTCTAAGAGTTTAAAAAATATTTTTTGTGTGATATGTCACATAAGAATTAATTTTTTAATTGAATTTTTGTGATTTGCATATAATATAGTTTGATGGTATTTTGATCCCCTCCCCTATCCATACTTTAAAAAAAAAGTGTTTTTTTTGAGACATGGTCTCATGTAGGCTATTCTGGTCTCAAACTTGATGTGCAGCTGAAGATGACCTTGAACTTCTGTCATCCTGCTTTCACTTCCCAAATGCAAGGATTACAGGAATGTACCACTATGCCTGATTTATGTGGTACTGTGACTCTATCCCAGGTCTTTATGTGTGCTAGGCCAGCACCGTTACCAACTGAGCCCCATCTCCTGCCTTCCTCTAAGAGTTTTACATTTTACAGCCCTTCCATCTAGAGTTTTGATCCATCTTGAGTTAATTTTTGTCTATAGTGTTAGGGAAGTGTCTAGCTTCATTCTTCTGCACATGGCTATCCACTTATCATAGGGGACTGTCTGTCCTTTTGCCAGTGAACAGTCTTAGTTTCCGTGTTGGAAATAAGCTACGTTAGGCACATGGGTTTATTTCTAGGCTCTCAAGTTTATCGTTTGTCATCTGTAGTCTATTCTCATTTAATGCCACACTGCCTTGGCTACTGCCACTTTTGAAGTTTTAAAACTGGGATATGTAAGTCCTTTTTCAGTAACATTTTGGCTATTTAGGGCCCCTTATAATTCCATATGATTTGTAGAATTAGCTTGTCAGTTTCTATAAAGAAGCCAACTGGTTTTCTAATATGGATTAGATTGAATTTATATGTAGGTTTGGGAAGTATTTCCATCTTAACAACATTAAATCTTCTTATGCATGAACAGGAGAGGAATTTTCATTTATTTAGTTCTTTAATTCCTTTTAAGAGTGTCTTGCCATTCTCAGAGAATGTTTTATCAAATAAGTATTTTGCTCTGATTCTGTTTGAAATGGGATTGTTTTCTTAAGATCATGTTTGATTGCTCACCCTAAGTTTTAAGGAGCATAATCGATTTACTTAAATGTTGATCTTGCATCCTAAGATGCTGAGCTTATTTATTTCAATATTTTATTTATTATTTTTATTTTATTTTATGTGTATGAATGTTATGCCTGCCTGTAGGTAAGTGCACCTGTGTTGTGCAATGCCTGTGGAGGACAGAAGAGGCTGTTGGATCCCTTAGAACTGGAGTTATGGACAGTTGTTAGCTGCCATGTGGGTGTTGGGACTCGAACCTGGATCTTCTGCAAGAGCAGTCAGTGTTCTTAACCTCTGAGCCATCTCTCCAGCCCCCAAGCTTATTTATTAGTTTCAATAATTTTAATGGTCTCCCTTAGAATTTTCCAGATAAGGATCACATGATTTGCAAACAGAGATGGTTTTACTGCTATCTACTAGACCTCAAAGGAACTCAGTAGTTCTGGGAAGTATTTGAAGCTCTTTCTTCTTACACTTCTATCCCTGGGCAAAGCGTCTGAGCTATCACTCTGGAGAGGGGCAGGGAGAATGGCCCCCTTCCCTCTGACACCCCCTGCTAACTGCTGAATGTAAGTGGAGCAAGTTGGTAGACTCAGAACATTTTGGTTTGCCAGGGCAAGGGGGTTCAGGGTCGTAGCACTCTTACTGGTGCTGTCCTCTCAAAGTGGAGCCTCCATCCTGCTCAAAGGGGCTCAGTGAGGAAAGAAGCCCCCACCTGCTGATGACACTTCCCCAGAACTTAGACTTCTCAGTAGTAGATGGGCAGGGACCAGGATGAGCACCAGTGATACCTGCCTACATTCCAGAAGACTTAGGATCTTCATGATCCTAAGAAAACTTTGTTCTTACTTAGCTCTACAAGTTGAGGTGGACTTTCTGTCTCATTGAACTGGTAGTGGGGAAGAAGACTCTGCTCTTGGTTCAAATACCACAAGAGCTCACTAATCTTACCAAGTTTTAGTTGCTTCCCTTCCTTCCTTCCTTCTTCCCTCCCTCCCTCTTTCCCTCTCTTCCTCCCTCTCTCCTTCCCTCCTTCCCTAGCTCCCTCACTGGTTCCCTCCCTTCCTTCACTGGAGAACAAATCCAGGGCCGCACATATGCTAGGTATGTACTCTACTGCTCAGCTACACCTACATTTTCTTGAATAAATGTTTCTTCATTTGGTTTATACATTTATGATCATTACAAGTTACTTTAAAAATATTTTATTTATTTATTTTTTATTTCATGTATATGGGTGTATTGCATGTAGGTGCAATGCCTGCAGAGGTCAGAACAGAGTGTCAGATTCCCATGAACTGGAGTTACCAACAGCTGCCATTTGGGTGCTGGGATTTGAACCCAGGCCCTCTGCAAGAGCAGTGAGTGTTCTTAACCACTGAGCCATCTCTCCAGCCCCACAAGTGACTTTTATTCTTTCCAGAAGTAATCTTTACTAGTTTCCCTCAGCAGTGGATCCAGAGCTGCTCACACTGCAAGCTGGATATGCATTCTCTCTTACTGTCATTTGCTGGATGAAGACAGTATGTACCTATTTGGGAGTGAGGGGTGACAGAGGGGAAAGAAAGTCACCCAAAGATCGGACAGTACAAAGATCTGTCAACTCCAAGGGCAGTGAAGGAAAATCTTACCCTCTTGTAGATGGTGCCCATGTCTGGTGCTACTGAACTGGAATCTCCCTACCATCACTCTTGCTCATGATCTTCTGTCTCTTCATGAACATCCAGGAAAGGGGCCTCACTGACTTTTAGCTTAAACTATTGTCCCCCTGAGCAATATGACCATGTGAAATCAAAATGGCTAGTGTCTGGCTAGGTGGACTAGATGCACAAACAGAAATGGCAGGCTCTTCAGAATCCTAAACAACTTTGTATCACCAGAAGGTCATGGGCACAGCTACAAAAAGGGAACTGGCTGTTTGGACACCAGGTGCTCAAGAGACAGTTCTAATTTTAGAGTTAATACAGTGCTTATTAAAGAGGTCCAGGACTCACAGGCCTGGAATGCAGTCATCCTTCACCTTCAAGTCACATACACTCTGGCTTGTTCTTAAATCATTTTCAGATATTGAACGAAGGAGGATCAGGCCACAGATCTGGGATTTGCCTGAGAAATGTCCAAGAATTGGGGTTTAAATGCCAGCCTTGGGGCTGGAGAGATGGCTCAGAGGTTAAGAACACTGGTTTTTCTTGCAGAAGACCTGGGTTCAAATCCCAGTACCCACACGGCAGCTAACAACTATCAGTAACTCAAGTCCAGGGGATCCGACAGCCTCTTCTGACCTCCATGGGCATTGCACATGGGTGCACTTACCTACATGCAGGCAATCTATGCATACACATAAAATAAAAATAATAAAATAAAAAAAGTTTAAATGCCAGTCTTATGAGACAGCACTGGTGATGTCCCCCCACAAGTCCAAGCTCAGTTTTATAACAGCTTTGTGCAAATAATGTCTGAGCTCTCCAGATCTGTCCTCTGCCAGCTCTTTGTCCTGGGAGGCTGACCCTGCTGGAGGTCTCACCTGGACCCCCTCAGCAGTATCTTGCAGTAGCTTTTGGACAATGGAGGGAGCCACAGCTCAGAGAGTGAAAAGAGAGAGCCTGTGGTAATTCTTCCCTGCCCAGAACCTGGTTTCTGACACAATTTCCTCTCTTTGTCCTGCTGGGCTGTGGAGTACTGTTGACAGCTAGTTTGGGGCTGCCCATTCAGCCCTTGTTTGTACCTTAACACTTAGACCTCTGAAACAGATCTTCATTAAAATCTCTTCGTGCGACCAGGAAACAATGATTCTCCTTCCTACTGTACTCCTTTTTACCACTTTTATATATATGTCTGTTTGAGGCAGTTGCAGCTGACCTGCAACTCACTATGTAGGCCAGGCTGGCCTGGAATTCACAGAGATCTACCTGCCTCTGCCTCCCAAGTGCTGGGATTAAAGGCGTGCACCACCACTCCTGGCCTAATCAATATTTTTTGAGACAAGGCCTCACTATGAAGCTCTGACTGACTTGGAACTTGCTATGTAGACCAGACTGGCCTCAAACTCACAGAGCTCTGCCTGCTTCTGCCTCCTGAGTGCTGGGACTAAAGGTATGTGCCACCAGGCCCAGCTTATTATTAATTTATTGTTTATCAATTTATTAAGCTACAGAATCTTCCTTCCTCTGTAGCCCAGGCTGCCCCCAAACACTTGGTAATCTTTCAGCTTTCACCTCCTGACTGCTGGAATTACATATGTGAGAAACCATGACTGGCCCTTGTTATCATCTTGTTTGGTAACAATGTTCCTTCTGCTTCCCATTATGATCAAGCCAAGGGAAAGAGGACCTCTTGTTTCTGTCCTAGTGTTAGCTCTAGGGGATCTTTCGCACTCATCTGGGCTCCTGTAAACAAAATAAATGACTTTGTTCACATCCTGCCCAGGAATTTTAAGCCTCTGTTGGATGTATGAATCAGTGTTTATTCCGTAAGTTCCTTCCAGAAGTAATAAAGCTAACATTTCTCCAAAGCTGGACTGTTGCTTGGAATCAGAACATGTTTGGTTTCTGAACTTTTCTGGGATCAATGTGAGATAAGAAATTATTGTACCTTACTGGGGTAGAGGGGATTTCAACACATAGCATGTAGTGTTTTGATTGTATTTTGAGGAGTTGCCCTCTGGGGGTTTAACCTCAAATCTCAATCAATAAGCTCTTTTGTCCATGAACTGGGACTTGAAAATTACTTTTAAAAGGGGAAATGGTTGATGGACCAGTTGATGATGTTGGTCAAGAGGTACAAAGTTTCAGTTACATGAGATGAAAAAGTTCTGGAGATTTAATATATAGCCATGGGATTATAGCTAACAATACTGTATTTTATACCTGAAATTTGCAAAAAATGAAGATCTTAAATGTTACACACACAGAGAAAATGGTAACTACATTATGTGACTTATGTGTTAACTTATAATTTATGATTATTTTATAATTTATATGTACATTAAAAAATCAAGTTATAGCCTTAGGGACCATTTTTATCTGTCTCTAAAAAATATTTTTATTTCATGTATATGAATGTTTTGCATGCATGTATCTAAGTGTAACACGTGTGTGCAATACCTGTGGAAATCAGAAGTGGGCATTAGAAGCTCTGAAACTGGAGTTATGGATGGTTGTTAGTTGTCATATGGGTGACTGGATTTGAACTGGAGTCCTCTGCAAGAGCTGCCAGTGTTCTTAACCACTGAGCCATCTCTCTAGTCCCTTATTCATCTTTTTATCTCCAACTGGAAAAAAAATTAAGCCTGGGAAAAAGTAAACTCCCTTCTTAAATCTGTGTTAATTCACCCAAGCCCTTTTTCTATTTTAACAAAACAATTGAAGCTGCTACCTATAAATAGAAGGGGCTTCCCATCATCTAGAGACACATCATTGCTTCTAAGCATCATGTCAGGAGCCAGCCTACGCACCATTTTACCAAGTGGCTCCCTGGCATACTCCTTTGAGTATTTATTTATAGTGATGTTTACATATTTGGTACTTCAATGGTCTCTAACAGCCAATAACCCTAGACACCATGTGCTAAAAGTAACCCAGCTTTCACTAAGTTAGAAATAACTTTGTGCAGGAGAAGAGAGCAAGGAACATTCCACCTGGTCAACAATTTCCTAATGAATTTTCCTAACAGGTTAATGGATCAGCCACATCAGATGCCAAGGACACCTGTGAATTCACCTTGGAAGCTGTCAGGCCAGCTCAGAGGCATCAATGATGAAAGCCCCGAGTTATTTCTGGACTGCTTGATTGATGTTTCAAATAGAAGTTGACATTTGATGGGATCCAAACGTGCTGTGATAAGAGTTAATGAGGATAATGATGATGATAATGATATTTACATTATACCTCTTGTCCAAAGAACCCTTCAGTTCTTTTATCTCATTTGCATTGAAAATGTCCCTTTGGAGCTGGAGGGGAAGATGTTATTAATCTTTTCTTTTTTTTGTCAGGATAGCAATAGACGGAGAGTTAATTGCTTGGCTTTCAGGCTTTGCTTTGATGGTAAGAAGAGATGTTTAAATAAACTAGACTTGGAGAAATCAAACATAGAGAAACACTAGTCTTTCTCAGTTTCCACTCTTCCTTTATAATGCTGCCAGGTTAAGCTCCACTATCACTGTCAGATCCAAATGTCCTTGGGGAACCCTAAAAGACTGCCAGGTGCAGTCCGACTACCAGACAGGGCCCTCCGCATTCCAACCTGCATCGTCTCACTGTGCCTTTATGTTTCTCAGGGTTTTAGTGAAACAGATCTTGCTCACCTCTACTATCTGTTCTGAGCACCCTTCTTAATGCCCACCACTCTTGCCGTGGTTTGTTTAGTGTCTGTCTTCCTTGTCTTCTTTGCCACATGCCCTCTGCAGGAAGGCAGGGTCTGTGACTCGTTTCCCAAGGGCCTCGTATGTGTAATCGGCACAACCAATACTTGCTTCTGAAGTGTACACCGCTTGTTCCCACTACACCTCTCCTCAAGTTGGTCGCTTAGCCTGGAAGCCTTCTACCCCCACACTGATCACACACACACACACACACACACACACACTGCACTGCACTGAACTGTGAACTGCACGTTACATCCACTCCAAAAAATGCAATAGGTTACTCTTCCTAGCACCCTCTTGGTAACTCCCCTTTTTGTGGTTAAACACATCCCAAAATATTTGTGCATTTGTGGTGTTCCTTCCCTGCCTCTTCCAAATATCCAGCTACTTCTGAAAGGACAGGAGCTGTATGCAGTTCAGGGCTTGACAAGGGTACTTGTCTAAAACTAATATTGATTCGTATTCTTCAGAAAAATTCCCATTTCTAGAAGCTGTAGCTTGTCCTGAAAGGATATTCATCCATTTGGAAAGCTGGGAGCAAGAGAATCCTTGCCATACAGGCTTCCATTAAAGAGCCCCCTCCTGCCCCCTCTTCTGGGTGACGAGCAGTGTACTCGGGCACTCACTGGGACGGTTTCGTTTCCTGTTGGGGTTTGGAGAGATGGCACTTGGCATTGAGCTCAAGGTCAGTGTCAATCTAGATAACAGAGAGCTAGTTAATGTAACACTATCAACAGAAAGTAAGATTACATCAGCAACTTCCCCAAAAAGTTTTAGGACTGCTTCTGTGCACCTGGCAAACATTGCCATGTACCATTCATTTATAAGACTGAACTAACTATGGGGCTGTGTGGAAGCTCATAAGCAATAAGGTTTGGCAGCCTGATGACCCTTGAGTAAAGACAGTATGGGCATACTGGCCAGGTGTGATGTGATGTAACAGTGTAATTTAGAAAGGATCACTCAATAGCTGCACTATGGAATGTTTTGGGGCTGTTAAGGGTGATGATATATGGTTCCAGCACTCAGGAGTCAGAGGCAGGAGGATCTCTGTGAGATTGAGGCCAGCCTTGTCTATATAGCAAGTTCCAGGCCAGCTGGGGCTACAGGGAGACGCTGTCTCAAAAAGATTGATAATATAGATTGGTGTTTACTGAGGTGGAAAGACGCCCATAATGCATTGCTAAACAAAGAAAACAGACTCTAGATGATGATGTAAAATTATTCAATATTTATGTTCATAAATGTGTGGTAACTTCTGAAATGATAACAGCAATTATCTCTGGGTGATGAAATTTTGGGTAATTTTTCTTTAATACAAAAAAATTAAATTTTATTTCTTAGGCATGGCTGTGCGCATGCCACAGTGCAGGCGAGAGGAAAACTTGTGGGAGTCAGTTTTCTCCTTCCACCTTTACATGGATTTGGGACTTGAACTCAGGCTGTGAAGCTTGGATTGTTGGCACTTTTACCCGCTGAATTATCTTGCTGGCTCCTACCTTTATTATTTTTTAATAGCATTTTTGCATGGCATGGATTTGATTTTTACAGTGAATAGTTATTATTTTTTAATAAAAATACAGCTCTTTCAGATTACAGAAAGTTATTGGAAATAAAAAGCCTCATAAAAAACAACCTTTAAAATGTTGACTCTAAAACAAACGAAAAACAAAACATTTCAAAATTTTTTTCTGGGTCTACAGTAATTGTTCACAGGATGGGTTTCACAACGACGTTTTCATAAGTATATCATGTACTCTGACCATATTTACTCTCTCCTCTCCCTCCCTTCCCCTTGCTATCCCACTTTGCTCCCCAGCATGAACAAAGAAAGAAAAATAATTCAGCTGCTCCCAAAACTGAATGCCATAATGCCATCCAGGGTTAGCAGTAGAAGGGAAGAAGAGACAGGTACCGTTTATGGAGAGGCACAGGTGAAAGCAAGCTCTCCTGGCCCAGCATCGAGAATACCTGCTCTCTGAGGCGCCTCAAGTGTGAAGCAGCATTTCAAATACCATCTTAGCCCAAGCCTTGATGGCAGTTGATTTATAGGCACCACATTTCCAATTCCACAGCCTATAGGACAAGAGAGAAAACACCCTCCCTGAAAGTAACAGGGTGATTTTATTCTCCACAGAGGTCAACGTTGCAAAAAAGAGACAGACGCTGTCGAGCACAAGCACAACTCACACTTTATTCCATCATAACTGGCGTACATGTAGGATCAGGCAGCAAGAGACTAACATTGGTGCAGACCTCTTCTGGACCAATGGGCCATGGGAGGCATGACTGGTTTTGGCACACAGACTGGCTAACCACACACTGTCTGGAAGATGATAGGCAGGAAGAGAAAAAAGCACAAACCTAACACCATGTTGAAATCATGTCTGAGTTCTGTAGCTTGTTAAAGAGTGAATAGTTACAAAGACTGACATGCAACCCTACGTAAGTCACACTATCAACTACAGACTAATTTCCCTTCTTAGAGATGAAGAGATGGCCTTAGTAATCAGTTCATAGTAGTGTATAATAGCAATCAACATGTAACAGAGGGGTCTGCCACCAATTCCTACAGCAATCCATCACTGAAGACAATGCTGAATTATGAATTCGCTGTATATTCTTTCATTAAATTGAATCATACTGAGCAAATAATTCTGACTTATACTTATTTAAATATAATTCCCCATGTCTTTATAACGTCAAAAAGCAGTTTTTGTAAGTCACAATGGACAAGAAAAGAACTTAGGTAGCAAGCGTCTTTCCTTTTCAAAGGTAACATTATGCTGATGAGAACGTCACAGCAGTAATACTACTGTGCTGCAAGTGTTTTGGGTTTAACATCACCGAATCACACAGAGAGTCCAAAGTAGTCAGGCCAGTTTATAACAGCAGCAAAGAGCTAAGATGGAAAGAGAGGCACAGAGATTCTAAGCGATTTCTCAAGACAAACAAGGAAAGAAGGACGCAGAGGGAAAATGGAAAACCACCTTTGGGAGAACACACTGTTACAAAGAAGAATCTGTTCACCCTAATGGAGAACAATTCTTTAATCTGGGATGACCGAGGGAATACTGTTGAACATTATGTCGGTTAGCCTAAACTGGCTTGGTGGGGTGTTTTTCCAGTGCTTTTTCTTTTTTTGAGATGGTCAGCTCTCACAGGGAGAATTTCTCCTTTTTGCTAGTATAGGGCCAGATTTAACCCAAAAGGGCAACCATGATTGCTGAAAGCATTATTTCTTTATTAACTTGGGCATGTGGCTAACATCCAGTCTCTCTGTTAAGAACATATTATTCATATTATTCATCTAGGATGAGATGTTTTGAAATTTGATAGTGACCAAGATATGGTTCATTCACAGGATGTACTAAGATATTTGCATGTGAAATGAATCCAAATTTAGACAATAAAGAAGAGAGAGAACAGAAGCAATTTCTTCAAAGAGCTGTCAAATACATGTAAAAGACAGACAGTGGTTAAGGATGCCTTGATTTTCTCAGGGACTCCTTACCTGCATCTACTGAGGGAAAAGGGAGGGAAGGCAATTCTCTCGATGGTCATCAGTATAAGGAACTCTGATTACAGAGGTGACCAGAGATAGATTTGAAGTAGCCTTTCTTTGTCTCCCTGGTTTTAAATGTTAAACAACGAGCCATACACAGCACAGGGAAGGTAGAGATGACTAGGAAGGTTGAAGACATGCCTGGATGGCCTTGGAAATTACCATGTCCCTGACCTGATTCAGCTTTAAGAAAAAAGAATGTTCTCTTCCTTCTCTGTGGCATTGTTCTTTGTAAGAGACCCATGTCAGCTGGAAGTTGTGTAATGTGAAGGCTAGAGAGGAAAGAAGTTTTAATTGAATTCCACAGTAAACATTCATGGATATTTCAAAGTACACTCATGCATTGTCTAAGTTGGCTTTAGATACCATTTCCTGACCGTGCTCCTTGACCAAAGAGGTGGGGGCGGCTCCTGCTGGCTCTCATTAGACCATCAATAATCATTTTAGATGCTATGTCTCTTTTGAAGGAAATGACTTGGCTAGATCTTGATGATTGCAAAGAGTAGATACAAGGTGAGTCAGAAAAAAAAAAAAATGAGACCTTCTTCCTTGTTCTTATAGGACCAGTCACTAGGCAAAATTCATGGCATGTGACTCAGAGACTTTCCAAGGTGAACCCATGCGTGTTTCCAGGCTTCGTGATCTTCCTTCCCCTACCAACCACTTACCTTCCTAGTGTGGTGCCCTCCTTCTACTGGAATTTTAGGTCTCTGGGGCAAACCCTGTCACGATATGCCTCTGTGTAGTCCATACCTCCCCAGTCAGCCACTCTAAGTTGGGTCACACTTCTACTGAGGAGCTTGTGTTCTCCTCTAGGGGAGGGAGAACAGGGTTATGGCAGAAGATGTGGCCGTGAGGTGGAACAATGCACATAGGGTGAACCTTCAGAAGTTCTTGGATTTTACCCAAGGTCAAGGTGGCTGTGAGAGAAATGGGAAAGGCCAAAGAAAGTATCTGGGGAAAAGGTTTTCAGAGTTTGGAAGAAAGGAAAATGTAGAGAACCCTGGAAATCTCATAGGAACAAAATATGATTTATGATATAGGCAAAAAAAAATCCCTAGCTTATCTGGCTGATCAACACTTTTTGTAATACACTGCAACTAAATGATTTGTACAATAATAATACAAACATGGAAATGAGTGTTTCCATACCACTATTAATCACATTTCAATGACTCTTTAGTTCTATGTTTTCTAGGTTGCTTAATTCATTTAGTAAATCCACAGGTTAGGTACCACCGTAAAAGGAAGGGGGGGGGGCTCAGAAAATGAAGCAATTAAAATTGGAATTAATTTTTTTGTAAACAAGAGTTAGTAGCATAGTGGCACAGTAGATTGTCAAGGAAAACAACAGGAGTGGGTACAGAGCCATTGGCCTGGCTTAGGCCACTTTGCTGGCTACCACGGAGGGACTCGAAGCTCAGGAGTCTACCTTCTTGTTAATTAAAATTGAGCAGCAGGTGAGCAATCCGTCCACCTTTTCCATTTCAGAATTGCTCACAGGGATCAGCAGATGGTCCTTCAGTTTCTCATAAACCTGTAACGCAGTAGGAATCAAGGGGAGAGGAGAGATGGGAGAATTACATCTTGACCTTTTTTATGACCCCCAGGTATAAATAATTCGGTTTGTGCCTCTTTGCTTTTTTTAATTTAACCTTAAGATACACATGGCCTGCAACCCTCCCCCAGAGCCGGTCATAATTGGTTAACCACTTGTTTTGTATTTTAACCTCAAAGCCAAAGATGTGTCATCAACATGATTGTTGCTAGAGATGCCTCCTTCTGCCACTGCCGTTCCTCAATTAAGTGATAATCAAAAGCCCACGGTTCTGTGCTCAGTGTGAACATTCCTCTCTTCACTTTAAGACACTTTCTACTTTCATGTTTCTTTCCTTACGGATTCCACTAGAAAAACATGATGGAATGCAACCTAAGCGTATACTGCAGGTCACACTGTGTTTAAGTTGTAGGTGTGAATTTTATAGCATCTTTCAACCATAAAGGAAAGTATGTGTCAAAACATCTAATTAACAGCCCACAGATTTTCCCCCCTGTGATCAAACAAAGCACACTTTAAAAAACAAAATCATTTGAAAATGCTGCTTAAAAGCAATCTACTGTGATTCTTCAGGAAACACTATGTTCCTTAAAATTCAGTGCATTGGTTGGAGCTCTGGAGCCAGCTGGGTTCCTAATCTAGTTCTGTCAACTTGCTGCTATGGTTTCAGCTAAGTGACATCCCTGTGAACTTGTGTATGTTTCTGGAAGGCTGGGATAATACTACTACCCTTATAGGGCTTTTATGGGGACTAAATAAGATAATGTTTAGAGCATACCTGGCACAAGAGAAGCCTTGGTAAGCAGGGGTGTTACTGATGTCATCCTACTGTTGACAGACCCTGGGCTGGACTAGGAGGCAGAGAATGATACCCTGTTGCTAGGTGATTGATGAGGCTGAAGAGGCAGGGAAGTCCTCAAAGTGGGTTGTCTGAGCTGGGATCTTGCTTATGTTGCAGAGTCTAGGATGGGGGCCCAGGAGCCCACATTTTAAATCCTGAGCACATAAAACTATAGAATCTATTGTTCAGGGCTGGAGAGATGGCTCAGCAGTTAAGAGCACTTGCTGTTCTTCCTGAGGACCCGGGTTGGAGTCCCAGCACTCACATGGCAGCTAACAATGATTCATAATTCCAGTTCCAGGGGATTTGACGCCCTCTTCTGACCGCCGCAGGATTGCATACACATGGTACACTCACATGCAGGCAAAACACTCATACACATAAAATAAAAATAACAAAATATTTTTGAAAACAAAAGATCCATTGTTCACCTAAGAGTTGCTTCAGTCTGAGTCTGATATCAAGAATCCTATATTTTCCTCATGTTTACTCTTCTGCCATAGAAGTAGGGCAAAATTAACTCTGTTAATTCCCTCACTCCCGTTTAATCTGCTGAGTGACCATGGTGAGAGGGTAAAGCTAGTCATGACAGTAATGCAAATTTGAAAAGTAGAACAAGAAATGGTTTGGTTGGGAAAGTGCTTGTCTTGCAAGCATAAAGATCTGAGCTCTATACTCAGAACCCGTGTGAAAAAACTCTGGGCTCTGGTGACACATGCTTGCAATCCCAGCACTGGGGAGGTGGACACAGGTGGATGCCTGGGGCTCGCTGGCCAGTCAGCCTAGCTTATGCCTACTTGGTGAGTTCCAGCCTTGTGGGAGATCCTGTCTAAAAAAAAAGGTGGAAAGCACTTGAAGGATGACTTCTGAGGTTTTCTCTGGCCTCCATGTGCGCGCGCGCGCGCACACACACACACGCACACACACGCACACACACGCACACACACGCACACACACGCACACACACATAGTGGCAAAAAACAAAGTTTTCAAAGCACAAGACATAAAAACGTCAATGGATACTGAAGGTTCTTCTGTATTATTGTAGTAAACACTATGTTCCTCTGGGCAGAGCTGAAGATGTCAGAAAGTCTAGAAATTATGGACAACTGAAAAATTTATGGCTGAACATGGTTACCAATGCTTGTTAGGATGAAACAGAAATGATTACAGGTACAGTGAAACCAGAAGAGTGCTCTGAAAGACAACTGAGATTTCCTTAGAGGAAAAACGCCGGCTTCCAGGGATGACATCCTTGTTGGAACACAAAGCAGAGACTCGTGGTGAGATTGGCCAGCTTGTTCCTGCTCGACCTTCCCACCCTCTAGGATGGGTAGCCCCCTCTTTTTAAAGCTTTGCCAGTGAGCACTCACTTTTCTGGGTCACTCATGCTCCTCTGCCTTAAGAAGCAAATGAGTCTTTGCTAAAGAGCAGCTCGAATTTGTCAGAAATCAGTAACACAATTAAGAATATGATTGTTGGATGTCATGCTTAAAGAGCATCTAATGCATACTCAGAACTGCAGTGTAGATTTGGGTGGTTGGAGTTCTCTCTCTCTCTCTCTCTTTTTTTTTTCATTTTTTAAAAGCATCTCATTGTAGCCCAGGCTGACCTCAAACTCATTATGTAGCTGAGGATGATCTCCAGCTTCGGTTCCTCCTGCCTCCACCTCTAAAGTGCTGGGATTACAGGTGTGTGTGTGTGTGTGTGTGTGTGTGTGTGTGTGTGTGTGTGTGTGTGTGTGTGTGTGTCATTGTACCCTGCTTGTGCAGTCTTAGGGACAAAACCCAGGACTTTTTGTACACTAACTGAGCACCCTACCAACTAAGTTACCTTGGAGTTACCTGAACAACTTTGAATAGGAGGCAGTGGCATGAATAGACCAGTGGCATGAATCAGAAAAATTAAATATACCATCCTTGATGTGTTCTGAATGATCCCTTCTGCTGTTTCAATGTTTTGATATGTGTAGAGGAAAAGGAAAACCCCTTTTGTCATTCTATCAGGAAAAGGTCACCAGGAAGGCCAGTTGCAGGAGAGGTGGTGCTTTTACCTTTGCACTTTCTGGATACTCTTCTGGGGTTCGGTGCAGCAAGACGTGTCCTTTGTTGGGGATATTTAGATATATACAGTTGGCAGCCACGTCATCAGGCACAGTGAGCTTGTCATAACGATGGTCACTCATTTGTTGCATGATCTGTAAAAAGACACAAAGCAGCGCAAGTAAAGCTTCTCAATTTTCACATGCAAGTGGGGTGGGATACAAACTTGCAAGTGCTGCCTTAGAGCATTGTGGTTCAAGTTCCTAGCTGTCACCTCAGTCACTTAGAACCAGAAGAGGAAAACTTGATTAAGCTATGATTCTTGGGGGAAATTGAAAGTGTTCTTGTTCTTTTAAAGGGTGTGTCTGTCTCTGCTTTTAAGGTTTAAAATGATCCAGTTTTAGTTTTCGTTCATAAGACACATCAGCAATACATAAAATGGCCAAGTGCATAATAAGGTCCAGCAGGAGTTCTGATGATGTTCTTTGATGAGAAAGCTGCTCCAGTCTTTAGAAAAGACAGACTATTGCAGTAAGGATGGTCAGTGAATGAGATTTAGCCACATACACATTCACACATACACACACACACATTCATACATACACGCACACATGTTCACATTC
The DNA here is from genome assembly GCF_000622305.1 of Nannospalax galili. Taxonomy (NCBI): domain Eukaryota; kingdom Metazoa; phylum Chordata; class Mammalia; order Rodentia; family Spalacidae; genus Nannospalax; species Nannospalax galili. The sequence goes on from NW_008360332.1 coordinate 6,741,358, forward strand.
ATACATACATTCACATGCATATTCATACACACATCAACATACCACACATATAGTCACATGCATGCACATACAAACACATTCACACACATAAACACATTCATGTACACACACATTCACACTCATACAAACATTCATGCACATAATTCACACATACATATATTTACACATGCACACATATACACACACTCATGCACACACACTTTTTGTTCTTCTGTGTACATTGAAGTTGACAAGTGTCCAGATGACCCTGAGGTGGAGGCCTGAACTACACGTGGAGAAAAACTGAGTTAGCAGGTCTTTTTCCCCCAAATGATGCATTTATAATAATTAAATCTTAGTTTAAAATAGCTTTAGAAAGATCCCAAGTGTACGCCATACAGAATTTAAAACATGGATAACCCCCCTTTTTTTTCTGGTCTTTTTCAGACAGGGTCTCCCTGTAGCCACAGCTGGCCTGGAACTCAGTATGTAGACTAGGCTGGTCTTGAACTCACAGAGATCTGCCTGCCTCTGCCTCCGCCTCCTGAGTGCTGGGATTAAAGGCATGCGTCACCATGCCTCGTGGGATACCTAGTTTTTATCTTCTCAACACAGAGTTGCCCAAACTCTCAGACACCAAAAGCAAAGCAGCATTTCTAAGCATTTATATTAGAATTGGTTGTGTATAACGTTCCCATTCTTTTTTCTTGCGGTGCCGGGGATCAAACCCAGCATGCTGGGCATGTTTTCATTTCTTGTCAATTTGGGCATGTTAAAAGGGATCTGCTGGGGCCTGGTAAGATGGCTCAGTGGGTAAAGGTGCTTGCTTCCAAGCCTGACAACCTGAGTTTGATCCCAGGACCAGGGAGAGAACCAAGTCCCACAAGTTTTCTTCTGACCTCCACATGTGTTGTCATGGTCCTGCGGCATGTGCATGTGTGTGCACGTACATACACAAATAGACACACAAATAAATGTGAAAAAAAGGATCCGTGCCAGCGTCATCCATGGGGGTATAATATATTTTCTACAATTTGGTTCTAACCCATCTTTCCAACAGGGATCTTTTTACCCTTCAGTGTTTGTGCGCAGAGTGCTCATATTACTGGGCAGACTTGTTGACACGGCCCTGGAAAGTACCGGACTGGATTCCACACCAGATTTGTGACACAGAAGAGTGAAAGACTCCATGCTCCCTTTAGAAAATTAATGAAGAAAGCCCTTTCTGGTCTACCCAGTTAGGCAAATCATTCATTCCTCCTTGTATGGACTATGGCAAAGGTGGAAAGATGTCAGTACTAACCTGATAACGAAATATCCTGCATGTAAAGGGAAATACCCTGAGTGTGGATGAGCCCAGGTCTGATATGGGACGTGGAGGGACATGAAAATGAATAAGAAAAAGGCCCAGTTTCCCAAGAGACCAGCACCACAAATAGTAATATTGCAGTAAGATAAAGCAGGGCACCAGGCTGAACATTTTTCCTTTTTTTCAGCTAATCTCAAATTTCCTATTTGAAAGTTTTATTAGCATATTAATTATATACAATAGTGAGTTTCACTATGACATTCTCATGCATATACATAATGTATTTTGGTCATGTTCACGCCACTGCCTCCCTGGCCCCCTCCACGCCGGCTGATCTGCTTTCTCTTCCCATTTCTCTTCCTTCTACTTTTAGGTCTTTTTTGGTGTGTGACCAATGGTTTTATAGCCTAAGCCTACACTCAAAGTGTCTTCTCCATGTTTTCTTCTAGGAGTTTCAGAGTTTAAGTCTTACATTAGGGTCTTTGATCCACTTTGAGATTTCACACAGGTAGATTTCAACCTTCTACTATTTAAAACCTCTCTTAATCATCTCACTTGACTCTTCCTTAACCTTTCCAGTTGAGATAGCTCAAAGGGCAAGAGGACTATTAAGACAAGGCCCCAAAACTCAAGACCTCAAAGAGGTACTTAGAACATGGTATGTACAGCTATTGCTACCTGGTCAAGACAGGATACCAATAAAGAAAACCCAGACAATTGACTGTTCTCATTGACTTAATTCCCTAAGCACTTGGGAGAACTGTATGTTTTGGCCCAATACTTTTAGGCGAGGTGTTTCAACCATTTAAAAGCACCAGACAACTGCCAGTTGGGATTGCAGTTCAATTCATGGTATACAGATGACTTCCTGTATTCTTTATGCCCAGATAAACTACAAAGATGCATTGAAAGAGAAAGAAGCATGGCCACACCAAACCTTTGAGGCTTCTCCAGGTTCTCTTCCCACTTAAGCAGTGCGGTCAAATCTCCCACCTGCCCATCTGACTCACATGTGTCTGGAGGTGACAGGGCAGAAACTGGAATGTCATGCACTCTGGAGGAAGTGTTACCAGTGCCAACTTCTTGTTTACCAGTGAGGGAGCAGACTAAAATCTCCAAGGTTATGCCTACATCAGAAAGTGTCAATAACAGAGACTAGATTTCCTTCCGGGTTCAGTTTTCCTTTGGCTTCATTTCCATCCCGCACCCTCAGGCTCTTGGAGTGGACATTCTTCTCTCTCCTTGGCTCTCATTTGAGCTGTTCTTCAGTTAACGGCATTTATTTGAAATTCTAATCTTTGCTTTTCTTCACTCTTTAACTCATCGCCCTTTCTGAATCTTCGACTTTATAGTTTCTGACAGGAGCACTCCTAAAATTACTGACATAGGGGTCAATATCCAAGCTAGAACTGTTTGAAGATAGTTTCATTTTTCTTTCAATATTAGGAGGAAAAGAATTATAATATTCTTGGTTGGAGATAATTTTATGCCAAGAATATACAAAGCAATTTACTGATAAATTCTTCTGGGAGTTGCTCTAAAAATAAATTCCTTAACAAAACCACGAAGGCTACCTTAGCAGATACTTCCAATTAATTTAGTGAGGCACCTTTGGTTATCATTTTGAGGCACATTAAAAATATGCTGTAAGAAAGGACATTTAATAATGAGCAGGCTCCATATGGATCTGTGAAAGGTGCAGGTCAACTGAGAGAAAAAAAAACCCACCACAAAATCTACATCAGTAGTCAGTCATTCTAAAAGGTTTTGAAAATGGTAACTGTAGATACTAAACAAGAAATGTTTTTTCCTGGAAAAGATAAAGGCACTCATTCTAAGCACAAAGAATTTCTGTCATTTTAGATGAAGAACAGGCTTTTCTTTTCCTGTCAGTGTTCATTTTCTTTTCTTACATGTTATTGTCTCAATAAGACAGCTTGTCATTGTGTATAGCCAGGTTCAGGAGATGCATGCACATGTACAATTCAGTGAGCTCACCGAGAAAGAAGCAGGTTTTACAATACATCTCTTCAATATGAGAGAGAGAGAGAGAGAGAGAGAGAGAGAGAGAGAGAGAGAACCTGAAGATGAGCTCACCATCCCAGCTGACAAGGTAGCACTTCAGAGTCCCAGACTTCCTGGGGCTGAGCCATGGCAAGGCCAACTTGCTCTCCCTGTGGATGCTCAGGCCTTTGTGAAAAGATGAGCATTGTCTCAAATATCCCAAGAATGCAGCCGTTGGGCCAATTTGTTCTGTTTCATTTTTTTTTTTTTCCTTAAAAAGGATTGAGGATGTAGGTGGCTTTGTTCCAGAGTTCTTTGGAAAGTGCTGCTTTAACACTACGGAGGGCACTTCCGGCTTTTCACAGTACCCTACACTGAACCGAAAGCAGAAAGCACCTAAACCCTCTCTGCACGTCACCAAATTCCTCTCCGTAGATTCCTCTGTATCCTGAGAGGCCTTAGGCTCAACATTAAGTGCTACTGGAGGAAGATTTGAGAAGGCAAGTTGCATTCCAAATGTCCTCTCTGATTTTTGCCAGTGAAATTATTACACTATGAATAACCTAGTTGGAGAGATGATCATCGGAATTCGAAAGCACTGATGTTCAGTCCACTTCAGCAGTCTTTATGGAGTGCCCCTGTGGGCTAGGCACAATGGCGGTGTGAGGTGAAGGGTATTTTAAGGCTAAAAAGAAAGCCAACCTCACAAATATCACAGGTAACTTCTTTTTTTTTTTTTTTAACTTTAAAAAAGCATTATTGCCGGGCGTGGTGGTGCATGCCTCTAATCCCAGCACTCACTGGGGAGGCAGAGGCAGGTGGATCTCTGTGAGTTCAAGGCCAGCCTGGTCTACATAGTGAGTTCCAGGACAGCTGGGGCTACAGGGAGACCCTGTCTCAAAAAAAAAAAAAAGACCAAAAAAAAAACAAAAACAAAACAAAAAAACCCCCAAAACCATTATTGAGAATTTCATATGTGCATATAAGGAGTTTTGATCAAATCCATGCCCACTCCCTCTCCTCCAACTCCTCCCATATCTCCCCATCACTTTTTCCTGAACAACTTCATGTACTCTTTTAATTTTCTTTTATGGGCTTTTTGCTACTCTAACATTCCCGCACTCTGAAGAGGTAACCCTAAAATCTTTTAGGGATTAGATACAAGCTCCCAAATATTTTTGACATTCTTGGCTTAGCCAAGAAACTGTCTACTTTTCTTTGGGGTCTTTTTACCCTAACTGCCTAGAAAATTCCTACCTCCTATTCTTATCACAGCATCCTCTGAAGCGGTTACCCAAATCACAGGTAATTTCTTAACCAAGAAGGCACTCAGTCCTAGAGAGGAAAGGGCTCTGGGACTCATCACGGCCTCAGAGTTGTCCTGGTGATCTCTCTCACAGCTGCTGGTTTGGAGAAACTGGACTCTCTCCCCAGAGAGGAGCTGCCACAAAACTGAGTGGGAACATGTTGGCTCGCAGCCAGAGAGAATCTGCACGGCTAGTCATATTCACCAGGCATTTCCGGCAGTTCCCAACATTTCTGGGAATTTTCTCATCCAAAGGACTGGAAGGCAGTGCCATTCTTTGGCTTCTTACTCATGCTTTGTGTTTCAGCAATTACATAAAAAAAAGTCCTGGGTTATGTAGTTGGACAGGACAGTTTAGGACTTAATTGGTCAAATACTGAAGCAAAGACATAAAGTATCTAAAAATATTTAGGAACTATTCCAAGCATATTTTTGGCTTGCTCATAGTTGATCTTTATCTGTTATCCATCTATCTATCATCAATCTATCTATCTATCTATCTATCTATCTATCTATCTATCTATCTATCTATCTATCTATCTATCTGATCACAACTTAAGCTGAATAGTGATACACATAACAAACCAACCAAACAACATCTCTCTATCAACTATCATCTGCATATATAGATTTATCTCTCTCAACACATTAAAACTAAATCAATATCAAAAGCAACTAATTATAGTCCACTGAGAGATACAGCACAAGCTTACTTCTCGTTGCTATTGGTTATCTAAAATAACTATCATTCATCAAGAGTTTATTGAGCACCTGACGATATGCAGTAGGCACCAGGTTCCTATCAATCCTTTTAAGGCTGAGCCAATATGACTATGGATAACAGAACTGCTGTCATGTTTTCATATTTTAAAATCTTTCACAGGAAAAAAAATCATAGAGAAGCTCAGAATGAATATATTCTGAAAGCTATTTCTAATTAATTAATCGCACTGAGAATTGAACCCAGGGCAAGCACTCTACCACTAAGCTATATTCCTAGCCTTCTCTAAGCTGTATCTTTTTTAAAAATAATATTTTAAATTTGTTGTTTGGGAATTTTTTTTTTTTTGGTCTTTTTGAGACAGGGTCTTCCTGTAGCCCCAGGTGTCCTGGAACTCACTATGTAGACCAGGCTGACCTTGAACTCACAGAGATCTGCCTACCTCTGCCTCCTGAGTGCTGGGATCAAAGGTGTGCACCACCATGCCCGGCTGTTTGAGAATTTTATATGCGTATACAATGTATTTTAATCATACCTATCTCACCCTCTGCCCCATTCTCCCCCCATTGCCCTCTTTCAACTTCTCCTAAACTTTACCCCCAACATATTACTCTTCCAATTTCATGTCCTTGTTTTACTTCTTAAAAAATAACCCACTCAGTTAATTTAGTGCTGCTGGTATGCGTGTGTGTGTGTGTGTGTGTGTGTGTGTGTGTGTGTGTCCACAATTCCACAGAAAAATGACTTTCCCTTTGTAAACAGCCACCAACTGCCAATAGCTCCTTACTGAGGAGTGGGGCCTCAGGAGCTTGTCTCCCATTCATGCTGGAATTTTCTCATAGACACATCTAGAATTCTGTTTCCATTGTGATTCCAAATCCCATCTGAGTTCCCTAAGTCCCATCATCAAAGATGATTTTGCTTGGATTTTGGAGCCAGCCAATCTTCAAGGTTGCCATGGGCTATTTATCCTCAGGAAAGAACTGAAACACTCAACTGCTACAATGGATGTGTTCGTCTCTTCTTTCTTCATTTCTCACAGCAACCTGTCACTGGGTGGCACAATCTCTGTCTTTACATGAGTAAACCAAGGTACCACCAAAGTGTAAAGAGATTCAGCAATGTGTCCAAGGTCACACATTTAGAAAGGCCACCTAGGTTTTGGGTATGTCTGTCTTCAAATGTCCATGTTTATCCTGATACAACAAACTACCATCTTGTCACCTCAAAGACCAGACTCACAATTCATTCACTGGCAGCCTATGGGCTAACTTTTCCTTTTGTTTAGCATGTGTGTATTTGGAAAAGTTTGCATATAAATGCATTTTAGGCAGAGACTATTTGGCATCTGAAGCCATCTTGATGCTGTACTTACATGGTTTGGTTTCATTCGAGCTAATTTATTTATTTTTATTTTTAAATTGAGTTTTTGTAATTTTCATACAGTATAGTTTGATGGCATTTAGATCCACTCCCTCCACTCCCCTCTGTTCAATTCCCCTGCCACCCCCCGCCTAATTTAATGACCTCTCTTTTATATATATGGCCTATAGAGTATGAATTGTGTACCCCCAATGTCCGTCAGCATGGATTTATTCACTGGGCCCACCAAGAGTCCCAACCCTGTAAGACACTGTCTTTCCCCCTCCCAGCAGCCATCAATTGCCAAAAGTTCCTTAGGCTGGGTTGGGATTTTTTTACCCACTACGTCTATGCTGGGATTTTGTCTGATTTAAGCTTGCATACAGTCCTGTAAACAGCCAAATACACATGGCTAGAGAGGTCATAGATCCTAGAGAAAAACATATTTTTGCCACACCCCTAGGCCAGTAACTTCTTACTTTATTTAAATATACATCCTCATATTTACAGACAAGTGTGCTTTTCACCCCTCATCAAAGAAGCTTCTTCTTGCAATAGACGGAGACTATTACACAATTCCAGAACTGGTCACACACAGAAAATAAGAGTCTGTGAGACACTGAACCCTAAGTGACACATCTTCAGTGCAAATTCTACACATAGGATGAATGCATCTCTTAACTCTCATCAGAGAAGTTTCCTTATGTAGCAGATGGCGACTAACACAGAGACCCACAATTAACCAATGTGCAGAGACCAAGAGGCTGCAGAGAGTTTATCTCCAAATAGAACATCTGTTTCAGATCTCTGCTTCCCAAGGTTCAGGGATAATTGCAGAAGAGGAGGTGGAAAGATTGTAAGAGTTAGAGGGGGTGGATGACCAAAAGGAAACAGAGTCTTCCAGACAGCTGGTCAGTTACTCATATGAACTCACAGCAATGGTGACAGTATGCACAAGTCCCATGCAAGCTCAGATCAGATAAAATCCCGCCCCCCTTTTTAAAGTAAAGGAAAAAGCAAAGCCTTTGGAAGGGAAAAGAGAGCAAGTGAAGGGCATTATGACCTCTAGAGCACTGAGGAGTAGGCGTCAAGATGAAAGACAGCCAATGGCCAAATATGCACCATTTGCAATGGCTCCCTGGACCAACTTTGCCATCCTGACCCCACCACTGACAGATTAATACTTATTTTCCAGATGAGTAAATGATCCCTTGGTTCTCTCATCAGTAGGGCATGCACTCATTCTTTTCTTTTGCAATGATTATGACGTCTTTGCTCTTATGCATTCAAAGTCCTCTACCCAGACTCCTTGGCAGTGCAAGGGTTGCCTGGCGGTTAGGGAAGAGTTTGTGCTTGCAGAAAAGCATTCTTTTTTTTTTTTCCTTTTCCTGGAACAGGGTAAAAAGAATCATCATTGGGATTCCCAGTTATGTAACATACCATAACTGTATTTGTGACCTCGGTGGCTAGGACAAAACCTTCAAAGTACTTGCCCTGGATCTTAAGGCAGTACTGAGCAGATAAATTAGGGGTCACATACAACATAGTATATCCACATTCACTATAAACTTTACTGATATAAATGATGGTCAAGTATATAATTGACAAATAATATTAAGATATACAGTGCTCTTCACTGGAGATTTTGTAATTGATTCTCATAGAAAATGCTTTTGTTGCATTTTGCAGAGCTTATGTATCTGAGGTCCATTTCTGGTGGCAACTGACACATTAGTGTATTGTGATTCAGCTGCCGCTAGGCAGCTCTGTCAGTGCTCACAACATAGATGAAACAATGAGACCGTTTTTTGGAATTTTGTTTGTTTGGGATGATGGGCGTGACTTCTTTGATAAATTGCATAATCATTTTTGAATACTGGAAGAGCATTTCATCATTCTCCCTCAATGTAATGGCTAAACACAGAACACATTTTAAGCATTTTTACCCCCTTGAAATGGGGTCTGGCTGGTTGCTTAGGCTGGCCTTGTACTCAATAGCGGGTACTGCAGGCACACACCACCACTCCTGCTTTAACGCATCTTTAAGTTTAACCTGCATTATTCAAATTTTCTCCAACACTTAGGCCTTGACCAAAGTTTCTTAAACTGTGGGTTTGACCTCCCACATGGGATCATATAACTGAATGTGGGAGGGTTATGAAAAATCTGGCAATAGTAAAAGGTTTCTGAATGCGTAACAACCAAAAATGAATTCAAAATCAAATGGATAATGAATCCAAGGTGTTTCTGGCAATCTTTGCCTACATTGTGTTGCATGACTTCACTGCAGCCTTGAATTTCAACACAAAAATGTACATTTTGCATTGCACATGCTGTCACACCACACAGTGCCAATAAATGCCGCATAAAACATGTCAGCTCACATTCGAGATTGTTGTGTTATGAATTGCAGTATTTTTATTCTAGATACAAAGTTTTCTGCTCTTATAGAAACAATGGTTTAATTACAAAGACTATTCCCATTTTCCTATTATTATCCCTCAGTGTGTGAGTAATGAATTAGTTTATCTTTGGATTGAATTGTGTTAGGCAAACAAGCATATTCATCTCATTAGAATGCTAATTTCCTTTTGCCTTTAATAAATGGTAAAATACATGTATACCAAAGAACTGCTGTAAGATAATTATTTATCAGGGAATGTTTGATTTGTATACTATTTTATACATTCATATACCCAGATGTGTGTAAAAATTTCTCAGGTGAGGCGCATTGACTCCCCCAGACTCATTCACCCTCCCATCTCCCCCGTGGGTCTCTCCTCCTAGTTTAGGTCTTGCCCCATTCCTTCCCTTGGGGCCGCTGACACCTGGGGAACCAATACTGCTTCCTGATCCTTTTCATCCAGACCAATGTAGTGCCTTCTCTGGGCCCCGGGAACACTGCTTCTGGGCCTGGCCCGCTCTCACCTCCCTCTGCTTCCCTGGGCCTGCACCACCTGCCAGCCTTTTTCTGGGACGTGGGGGTTGACCTTTCCTCTTCCTGATCCTTTGCATCCAGACCAACACAGCTCCTCAGTGCAGTCCCCAGGAGGCCTTGGGGCCTCTTCTTGCCCCATCTGCCTTTGCATCTCTTGTGGCATGGCCATCATCTGCCCTAGACCAGCATCTTTCATGGGCCAGACTCCCAGGTCAGTCAAACCCCCAAATTCCTGAGGCCAAAATCATTCCTGGAGGGATGCAGACTTTAGGAGAAAGCCTCAAAACATCTGAACCTCACTTGAAATGGGCCTCTGTGGGAACTCCCAAAGACAAAAGCAATCTGGCCACTCCAATATAAAATCAAAAGAGAGAATTGGAAGGAAAAATGTGAAAACATCTGACCCTCATTTGAATTGGGCCTCTGTGGGAACTCCTGAAGAAAAAAGCAATCTGGCCACTCCAATATAAAATCAAAAGCGAGAACTGGATGCTTAGATGAACCAGCTTTTCATGCTCAAAAAATAAACCACAAAGACACATGAAGTTCACAAAAAGAAGTAAACCTAAACTTGAAGGCCTGAGTCTCACACAAGAATCAGAAACTACAAAAGAAATCCACATGTCAAAATCACAGAGAAAAAATAATAACATG
>NW_008360332.1:6752250-6752750 GCF_000622305.1 Nannospalax galili
TAAGACCTGGTTCTTTGAAAAGGTAAACAAGATTGACAGACCGTTAGCCCAGTTAACCAAAAGAAAGAAAGAGCACCTCCAAATCAACCAAATCAGAGATGAAAGGGGAAACATCACAACAGACACCAGAAAGATACAGAACATTATAAGGGAATACTATAAAAACCTATATGCTACTAAATTTGAAAACCTAAAAGAAATGGACGAATATCTAAAGGCATGGGAACCACCAAAACTAAACCAAGAAGAGATTAACAGCTTAAACACACCCAAAACACAAAAAGAAATTGATACAGTAATACAAAACCTTGTGACTAAAAAAAGCCCAGGACCAGATGGATTTACAGCAGAATTCTATCAGACATTTAAAGAAGATCTGCATCCAATACTACTTAATTTATTCAAAAAGAATAAAATGGAGGGAGAACTTCAAAATTCCTTCTATGAAGCCAGCATCACTCTCATACCAAAGCCTGGTAAAGACACAACCAAAAAAGAAA
>NW_008360332.1:6754743-6755774 GCF_000622305.1 Nannospalax galili
GGTGCCTGAGGAGTCGTTCCTAGGAGGAGACCATGAAAAAAAAAAAAAAAAAAAAAAAAAAAAAAAAAAAAAAAAAAAAAAACCAACAACAACGTATGTTCTCCCTCATATGTGGATCCTAGCACCAAATCCTGATAAGTGAGTATGCATCCAGACATAACTACAGGAACCAGGATAATGGAAAGGAAATAGGGAGGTAAAGGAAAAGAAATAACCTGAAAGAGAACAACAGTAGGAAACAGGTCTTAATAAGGGAGATATGGGTAAAAATTGGGTTAGTTTAACGGAAGGGGGAGGGAAGGGTATACTAGGAACCTAGGGGATAAAGAGAAAGAAGGAGCTCGAGAGGTAGGACCACAGGAGAAGGGTATTATTAAGGGAGAAAGGGGGGAAATGGGGGCACCTTAAGTGGGAAAACCATGATGGAGGGGTGAGACAATGTGAGAGATAAACAATGCCTAGCTAGTTTTGAAAACCAGAGGGAACCAAATTACTCCTACACCCTACTGACAAATTATACAGAGCAGATCAAGAAATATATGTCTCGGTAAGGTTTATCTGAGAACAACTGGTCTTTGCCCAAGATTTATCTACATGACACACAGTAATTAAAAATAGCAGACTAGTGGAACTAACCTTCTTGGGTGTTTATCAGACATACTTTGAGGCCTATAATAATTTGGTCAAGGAATACAAAGGACACTTTTTGCTCCTAGCCCTCCGAAGTTGACTAGTTCCAGGGGACTATGAGCATCTCCCAAAATGTCCTATAAATGGTGGTGGTCACCTGTCCTCTTGATCAAGGAGGCTGAAGAGACCCCACCAGATGGACTTGAACCAGTGTCCAGTCTATAAAGAGGAGGGTCAAAACAGAGGAATCATTTTCTTCATGCTTCCAAGGGAAGCCAACCATGGTTGAGCAGGATCTTTGACTTATCTTCATATAGGCGGAACTGGTAAAAGGAGCCAGGGGGTCCTCCCAAGCCCATGTGACCCCTGAGGAACAGATCCTCAAATGACCTTAAGAGTGA
>NW_008360332.1:6756088-6756447 GCF_000622305.1 Nannospalax galili
TAGATTCACCAGATGGACAAGTAGTGGGGAATGGCTGGGGGTGCCAACAACACAGCAGGCAGTAGCAGGGATATCAGAGTATAAGGGCTCTAGTTGGGGGAGGGAGACTCTGGGAGGGTGCTATATGGGAAGTGCATGTAAAAATAAATAATTAAAAAAATAAAAAAAATAATTCTTCAAAGCATAAAAATTTGCTTCTTAATAATTGGTAGATGTGAAAAACATTACCACTGAAATCTACCTGATGACTTTATATCCATGCTCAGATGCTAAGGAGCTCAGAAAGTAACCGACTGTCACTAGTAATAATCAGATATATAGAGATTAGAAACACGTGTGCAAACATTTTAATGTCAATT